>NC_139627.1:21705378-21737878 GCF_964638095.1 Poromitra crassiceps | reverse complement strand
AGATAGATAGATAGATAGATAGATAGATAGATAGATACACTGTAGATAGATAGACAGACAGACAGACAGACAGGGGGAGGAGGGGGCGGAGAGGTCTGTTCCGTCCCCCGCCTCCTCCTCCCGCGTTCCCCCTGCACCCTCCCACCTCTCCTTCTCTGTTCTCTCCTCCTCTCCCCCTGCACTCCTTCCCCTGCACCCTCCCACCTCTCCTTCTCTGTTCTCTCCTCCTCTCTGTCCTCTCTGAGGGGGAAGGGGGGGGGGGGATGTGGGACGCTTCCCCTGCTTCTCTACCCTAGCTCTCCCTCCCCTGCACCCCCATCTCTCCTTCTCTCCTCCTCCACATTCCTATCTTCTCCCCACCTCCCCCCTCTCCTCCGTCTATATTGCTCATTCTCTCCCCACCTCCTCCCTCCCCCTGCTCTCTTCTCCCCCACACCTCCCCTCCCTTCCCCTCTCCTGCTCTCTCCTCTTGCTCCTCCCCATCTCCTATACCCTCCCCACCCCATCACTCTCTCACATTCCCCCTGCTATTCTCCCTTCTCCTGCGCTCTCCTCTGCTCTCCCCTCATTCCTATATTTTCTATATTATCAATTGTTCAAATGTTATCTTTATTCTGTATATTCTTGTTACTGTGTGTTAGCTAGAATTAGCTAGACATACTTTCTGTGAAGCCCTCTGAGACATGCTTGTGAATTAGGGCTATATAAATAAACTTGACTTGACTTGACTTGACAGACAGACAGACAGTTTTATTATTGTGTCACTCCTCAACATGTGTACGTAATGAGGAGGTCAGGAGTGCCTGGCAACATTCAGCGGCATGACCGTGAAAATAAATCACACAAAAAAAAGAAGAAGAAAAAACTCAATATATGGGTGGAAATGGGTGGAGAGGTTCCTCCCATTGATGTCCCCCCCCCTCCCCCCCAAAAGGGAGCCATGGGTTTTAAGATCAGAGGCAACCCCGGGGGTCGGGTCCAGTACCTGGGGCAGGTTTCTAGTGGTGATTTTGGCATGCCAAGACCTGGTGATCAGTAGACCTGGCTGAGGGATGCCGGTAGGTTACAATAGTTTAGGTTAGGTTGTAGATGCCCCCCCCCCCAGGCTATTAGATTAGATTAGATTAGATTAGATTAGAGTAGGTTAGGGCAGGGCAGACTAGACTGTAGATTAGTTAGATTCCTTGTGTGCTAGTTAGTTTCGGTTGGGGTTAGAGTAGGCTGCAGCTGTTGCTCGTTTGGTTTTGTTGCTCTGCTGCTGGTTCCGGTGTGCCACTGTTGCCTCGGCGACGGTGTGGCAGTGGTGCTGCGGCAGAGTGGCCGGGTGAAATGAGTAACGGCTGTATGCCCCAGGGCTTGGCGATAATTCAGTACTATCGTTTGTTGTCTTTCAGTAGTATCATATCGTGATGATATGACAATTGCCAGGTAATATTATGATCATTGGATTACTAAACACAAATTTGCTTACATGAACCATATTGTGATATACATTGGTATCGAAACTGACCCCTGTGACTATCGTGATATTGATTTCAACCGCATCGCCCAGCCCCAGTATACCCTGTTCTGTTCTCTCTCTTCTCACCCTCCCTCCCCCTGTTGTCTCCCTTCTATCACTCCCCTCTCTCTCCCTTCTCCCCCCCATTCTCTCCCCCTCCCTCTCTCTAATATAAGATTGTTCAATGACAGAGCTTAGTTAGACATATTTTCTGTAAATCCCTCTGAGACATGTTTGTGAATTAGGGCTATACAAATAAACTTGACTTGACATGTCATAGATTTGTACAACTTAGTGTGCATCGCCCTATTTGCAGCTGCCACCCATGCCAGCCTAGATGCAGCAGTTGGCGATCGTGACCCACGGCACACACAAACACACCGGAACGATCCCTCCACCTGGCCCGTCTCTCCCGCACATGACAGGCAGCGTTTGGAGGTTGATTTCTGCTTATTTTGTGCCTAGCTGCACAGTGCAGCGCAGAGATCAGGCAAAGTGTAAAGACGTCAGCCAAAACACTCAGCTCCTAATGAGGTCATCATCAGAGGCTTGTAAGAGCTGATCTGTACAGACACACTGCTGTAGCCATCACGACGCTGCCTGCTGCAGCGCCGACTTCCTGTTTGGCCTCTGAGAGGATCACGCCGGAATGAGACATCTGTCACAGAGATGTGTACGCTCCAGTCATATGTCACAGAGATGTGTACGCTCCAGTCATCTGTCACAGACATGTGTACGCTCCAGTCATATGTCACAGAGATGTGTACTCTCCAGTCATCTGTCACAGACATGTGTACGCTCCAGTCATATGTCACAGAGATGTGTACTCTCCAGTCATCTGTCACAGACATGTGTACGCTCCAGTCATATGTCACAGAGATGTGTACTCTCCAGTCATCTGTCACAGACATGTGTACGCTCCAGTCATCTGTCACAGAGATGTGTACGCTCCAGTCATCTGTCACAGAGATGTGTATGCTCCAGTCGGAGACCCGTCTTGGGCAGATTCTGCACGGTGACGGGAAACGCGATTTGAAATGCAGATTTGCATTTGCTGCAAGTGCTGACCTCACACTTCACAAAGCCAGGGGGAAGAATGTCAAATGTCAAGTAGGAAAGGCTCTATACAGGGTTCCTATGCTTACTTGGTCAAATTTAAGGATTTTTTTTCAATGACTCTCAAGCCCTTGTTTGGTGAAATTAGAACTCGAAATTGATGTTTTGGGTGACATTGGTCAAAATTAGACATCATAGAGGCCTCATTTTTTACTCTCGAACTTGGTATGCCAAGAAATCCTGGTGAAATCATTTTAAAACTGCTGCTAAATCTCCATGCAGAGACTGCCAGACAGCTGAGGCATACTGATGGCTGCTATATTTCGATAAAGAAACTTTAAAAATAAAGAGTTCTTTCAAGGTCATCCAATCACTTTAACAAACTTTCACGGACTTATTCGATTTCCCTCAAATCCACAAACTTTTGAGGATTTTCAAGGCCTTTGGAAACCACGGAGTAGAAAGATACAGTATAGAGACAGTCCGCATGTCTGGGAACGCCCACAAAATGTTAAACGGCTGGCGCGCGAGTGGGGTAAAACCGCCGATATATCTCATGGGCTGACTCGCCAAAAGACGGTGCTGCGGCTCTAAACTACAGGTTTGGGGGTTCTAGAGCAGAACACAAGACGTCTGCTCAGATGTGCGTTTACTGCGGTGGTTAAATCCCCGATCGTGTCTGCCTGGGCTGGGCTATCAGCTAAATTCTAAGGGCCTGTGTCCACCTAGCGTCTTTTCATCAGCTCCAGCGTCTATTTTCAATTGTTTCCAATGGGGGGAGAGCGTATGCGAGCGCACACGGACGTCTAGAGAAAGTGCGCTGCGTCCAGCGTATATTTTCGGCGTTTTTGTGCGCCCGGCTCCCAGCGCTCCCAGCGCTTCCAGCTGAAAATATTTTAACTTTTCAGAAAGACGCTGGTGTCGGCTGCTCCTTTTCTGGTAACTAATCATATGGAAAAACTATCGCAACAGAGACAGAACGGCTCAATTGTGGGAGCAGATCGGCTAGACACTTAATATTTCTGGTGAGTGTTGTGCTTACTGCTTTTAATAGCGTAGCCTACCTGTGTTGTTAGCTTGCTAGCTGTCAGCTATCAAGCTGAACTAACGTTACTTGCAGACTGCTTCCTTGTATATTGTGCGCTGGGATCAGCGTTCCCCAGCGCACTCCCAGCTTTTAACGTCGGAAAAAGAAGCTAGGTGGACACAGGCCCTAACTTTGCTGAATGGATAGAACGGGGTTTTTAGCCCACCCTGACCACGCCCCCAGCCAGGCTGAGCCAGCTAACCAGCGTCTATTGTGGGCGTTCCTGGAGCCTGTATGGGCATTCCCAGACATGCGGACTGTCTCTATAGAGACTAAAGCTGAATTTAATTTAGAAATAGAGGCAAAAGTCTAAAGTTATTTCCTCAATTTTAGTGCAAAGTTGTAATAAATGGCTGCAAGCATCAATGGGGCAACATTATTTCTTCTCCAAAATGCCATCCATCTGTTCCCTTATTTCAAAGAGCACTTTCTCAAAAAAACACTTTCTGCTTGTCCCTCTTTGTCCATGAGCGAGTAGATTGAAAAACAGACGGTGGAGGTAGGAGGGTGAAATACTGGAAAACTATGAGTGTGGATACTGGCAGTAAGGGGGGGGCAAAAGACCATAGGAAAATAAACATAGCAAGACTGAGGGAGGCATCAGTCAAAAACACACTTTGCCTGAGACCATAAGAGAGAGAAGAGAGAACCACATGGAGAAAGCATATAACCGCCAAGGAGGGAGGAAACTAGGAAATAGTCAGACAGAAGCTACACATTTTTCGGATGAGGAAAGGGTGGAAGTTACCTGGCCTCCTTTGGGCTGGTACTTGATGTTGTCTGTGGAGCCGATCTTTGACTTGACGTTCTTGAAGTCGGGCAGCGGCTGGTTGACGATGCGGAGCTGCTTGGGCGTGGTGGCGGGCGACTTGGGTGGGGTGCGCACCACCGCCACCTTCCGCTCCTGAGAGATGAGGCTGAGGGAGCGCGGGGTCCCCGGGGTCCGCGAGCACGAGGAGTAGCTAGGCGGGGTCCCCGGGGTGATGGCCGTGGAGCCCGGGGTGCGCGGGGTGGAGTGTCCGCTGCGGGCCGAGCGAGAGCGCACCAACTCTGTGCCTGGATCGGAGGGAAATTAGGGAGGGGGGGGCGGTATGGACTGGTCAGCTGGAGGTTAGGGGTGATTGCATTGAACAGTTCTACCATTTGCTGTTGTTTGGTTGATTTATATGTTTAAAACAGGAAATAAGTTGGATGTGGGTCATGTTTTCACCCCATTCTGTCTGTTTGTTTGGAGGATATTTCAAAAGTTATCAATGGATTTGCATGAAGCTTTGTTGAAGAACTGGTGATGAACTTGTCATACCAATACAATACACACCAATTCTCCTAATAAACTAAACTAAACCAATGGTTTATGACCAATGGGCGTGGCTTCTCACATAAAGGCATAAAAGGTATGCATGAGCACCATCAAACTTTGTGGCCTAACAGCAGACAAGAAACCCTCCATTATTGGTCCAATCAAACAACATGGTGGCACTGGAGAGCTCATTTCCTGTTTAAGCATATCCAGCCTGCATTTTCTTTTCTTCCTAAACTTGGTACACTAGAACACGTGCAGCACTACTGGCCTTTGAATAGGCAGAACCCATGTCCCATTTCAGGTATAGTCATGGGAATGTGTGCACCTCCTGATGTGAAGCAAGTTGGCAATTGGGCGTTGGAAGAAATAACTTTTGGTGAATAACCAAACATGTGGAACTGGCAATTCTGCATAGGGTAAGCGGGCGCATGCACTCTACTGAGTGCTATCTGCTCACTTGTAAAGATGAGTGCAGACTTTCAACTCTTTTTTTGGAATATAAAAGCTAAAAGTCATAAGAAAGAGGTATGGAGAATCCCCTCTACCTGTCATACAAGGGGCCCGTCCTGTCCTATGCTCTGCTCTCATCTCAGTGCGAAACGCTACAGGAAGCAAAAGAGGAAAGTTTAGGATCTAGATAGAAGGAGGGAGGAGGAGGACTGAAAGGAATAAAGAGCCAAAAGCAGGTTTGGTGTTGCTGTTAGCACTCCAATCCCAAATGCACTCACCTAGATCTGTCCTGAAAACCAAGTGACATAAGCCAAAACGGCAGAGGGAAACAGTGAGACAGAGCTATGCGGAGATGGTGAAAGAGGGGAGGGAGAGATGATCACAGAAAAAGAGAAAAAGGGAGAGAGAGAGAGATAGAAAGAGAGAGCAGGGGGAAAAAACACTGGTACTACGTATATGCTGAGTAGGCGTAACTGTGTCAGTGTGCCAAAGCCTGAGGGACAGTCACAGTGACAGGGTTGTAGGTGTGATTCCATGCCTAATCAGTTGTTCAATTATTGAAATCAACCATATTATGAACATTAGTAGCCTACGCATTTTTCTATATGAGGGATCAGCCGAGCAGCATTTTGGTAAACAAACCGCGTCACTGGGTGGCAACGGCAATGGAACACTATGGAGCCCAAGTGGCGCGAGGCTTGTGTACTGTATCTGACTCTAGCCGGCTAACTGTTTACATTATAAAAACTGCGACAGTTCACACAACTTTAACACGACATGCATGTATTATACATCAAACTCTTGAGCTAATTCTGCTCTCACTCAGAATGTCAAAATATAAGCGATGTCATGTATAGTTTTTGAGATATTAACATTTGTTTGGCACAACTCATACTATTTACTGCTGCGGGGTTCCGCATTTCTGGGTGGCGTCACGCTGATTCGTCCTATTGTTTTTATGTGATTGTTCTAGATTTGGGTTGAATTGATATATGGGCTGATATTGTCCTTTTATTTTAAAAAAAAAGACAGATTGTCATATTTTATTATTACTTTTATTTATTATCATTATTGTTATGATTATGATTACTACTACTACTACTACTAATACTACTACTACTACTACTACTATTATTGTCTGGACCTGGGGTGAAGTCTTGGGAGACATTGAATATTATATATAAATATTCATAACATTTGATTACGGTAAATATTAGCACAAAAGCACTCTAAATCCTGCAATTTTTGCTAATTTCATATACTGTACGTTGTCCTTATTTGACACTTTGGCCATGTTTTATATGTACACCCAACACTGTAACAGTATATATGACACAAAATATGGAAAAGCATGATAGAGAGCCAAAGTCACGCCCACTTCCAGGTTAGGAATACAAACCAAGGGATTTCATCCGCCATTTTAATTTCCATACACATTTCGTAAAATGCTTATAAAAATAATTTTACTTGGTCAAACCAAGCGATGCAGTCATATTTACAATCAGGAGACACCATAGAACATTTTACTCAGACACTATTATCCACTATTTATTTAGTTTTGGTCTGAGTGAAATGTTATATGGTCTCTCCTGATTCTAAATATAAAGCAGCTGAATTGCTTGGTTTTTTACAGTAGAATAATTTTACAAAATGACTATGGAAAAATAAATGGCAGATGAAATCCCTTGGTTCGCATGCCTAACCAGGAAGTGGGCATGACTTTAGCTCTCTATAGGACGAATCAGCATGTTTGTAAAGAAACGGATTGGCTATACTTGCAGGTGCAAGTGCTGTTCGTTTTAAACGGCAGTTCATGGTCAAACCATGCCATCTTTGAACTCAAACTACTCCTTCATACTTTAAGCTAGACACTCCATTTGGTACCCGGAAATACTTTTTTGTTGTCGTGATGTTACGCTGATTCGTCCTACAGGTCCTCTTTAACTCATTCCCCACCAGAGTTTCAAAGGAAAAGTCACCAGCCAGTGCCAGGGTTTCTGAGCATTTTCAGCGATCTTCCGGGACCCACAGACTATTTTCTTCCATGACTATGTAAACACTGAATATCTCAAAAGATAGAAGAGAGACGCTACTTTCATGGGGGAAAAAAGGTTTGTTTCTGCCTTCTTCCATTCTTTAGTTATCGACACTTGAATGTAGGTCGTTTTCACCGAAAATGCCCGTCTCTCGCCAGAGAGATGAGGGAAAAAATGCCTTTTTGCGCAGCGGCTGCGAGGGAGAAATTCACCCCACTCAGAGAGGGGACGTGGCCGGTCACACTCTCCTCTTGCCCGGGGGGCGGGTGCTTCCTGGTGCTCGATGTGTGGAGGTCTGGGGGCATATTTGTTGGCGGAGATTTACACTATGCTATTACACTATACACTATTCACAAAGCGCATTACTAATCTAACTGACAGGAGAAGTGGTTTATGTGCGTTTACCAGCTTCTGGTGAAAGAATTCCTTCAATTTTGAGTGACTGTCACGAGTCCGTGTGACAGCGCGTGGAGCTCAGGGGAAAGGTGTTCGTTGCACCGCTTTGAGGCACCAGGCTGGATGTGTTTTATGGAGCTTCCTCCATGAAGGGAGATAGTTGCTTTCTCCGCTGGCTGGTTTTATTGGACAATAACTCTGGCTTGTAGGCGACTTTTAGGAGTATAGTAGCACTTTATAAGGTGGCCAAGAGCGCCATCTATCGCACGCCAGTCAAAACAGGGATTGATGTTCTATCGCGTCAATGGCGAGGAAGCGTTTTCTCTTAAATGACGTTAAAAGACGCCAATGGCGGGGAATGAGTTAAAAGCTGTTGCTGTGTGAGTGGAGGGAGCTACATGTGGGTCTGCGGGGAGCCGTGGAGCCAGAGCTGGTGATGGAGGTGGAGCTGTCCTCGTGCTCGTGGTAACCATGGTAACCACGGCGACTCAGGATGGAGGCAGGCCGAGCGGTCCTCTTCTCAGGGCTCCGTGACCCGCCATCCTGTCACACACACACACACACACACACACACACACACATTAAAAGAAATACACGCACATGCATAGAAGCACATTTATGGCTCATTTCCACCGCAGGTAGTAGCGCGATCCCGCTCCGCTCGACTCGATAAATTGTCTCATTCCACCGGTTTAAACTGTCCCAGCCCGGGTTGTATTGGGGTCGAGTCGTGCTACTTTTCGTACTTGCCTCGTCGTGGTTCTATTCTGTGAACCCGGGTTCATATGGTGACGTGAAAACATTGTTGACGACTGATTGGTCAGGCAGAATCGTGTTTACTCTGTCTACTGACTGTCATATGCAATGCTGGCGGCTGCATACCAGTTTAGTGGGCTTAAGCTTAATTTATACTTATTAGAAAGTGTCGCTCAGCACATGGTCGCAGACGAAAAAGAAAGTGTCGCTCATGGTGTTGCATTTATACTTCAGTGAACGTTCGCTTCTGTTTAACGGTCACGTGACACTCGAACGCTATTAAATGCTGACAGCCAAGAGAAGAGAGGGAACGCACAGTGAAACCACATCGGAGGCAAGATGTAACGTACTTGACTGCAGCCGCATATAAACGACACACAACTCACCTCCTCTCTCTCTCTGGGAAATGCACAATGTTCTTTGTGATTTTCACGAAGTCATACATCAAGGACAGGCTGATAAAAATAGCGGGGACACGTTCATTCATTTCAATCGAGTGAAAACCAAAACAAGGAAGTCAAACGCATGCCGTCTATATAGCCAATCAGACTTGCGCGATACTATGACGTAGTCAGCGACACTAGACATTTCACCAGGTAGCAGACGCTGCTCGCAGACACTTGAAAGTGTCGACTCAAGTCCTCATTTCTGTCGGCGACCGTTTCAAAAGTGTCGGCAGACGAAGCATAAATTGGGCTTTACCTTCTCTTCTGTTATGTATATTTCCATCAGTCTTTTGTGTTGCTGCCTTCGCCTCCGGTGAAATAAAATCGTGGCGGGCTCGCTCAGGGAGCTCTGTAGCTGAGTGGAGGCTGCAGCGCTCCGCTAGGCCGCAGCGGGTGTTTGGTGAAGCCGCGGTCTTGCCTGGTGAGAGGCCGCGGGGTACAAGCTTCATGGTTACATGCTGCCACTCCGACGTGCTGCCACTCCGACGTTCTGCCACTCCGAAATATCGGCACTCAGAAAGGGGGTCTATATTCCCCGTTTTTCACTAACCTCTCCCAGCCCCCACGCCAAACCTAACCTCCCCCCATGCCTAAACCTAACCTCCCCCAGACCCTAACCCAAAACCTAACCTCTCCCACCCCCACGCCTAAACCTAAGGTCGGCATTGCGGCTTCTAAGGTGAACGACCGCCAGTCCGAATAATGGAAGTTAACGTTCGGAGTGGCAGGGCTTCGGAAAGGCAGAGGAACCCCAGGCTTCACTCTGTTGCGCCTCTCCCGTCCCCGCACAGCGCAGCGCATGCCTGTGAGTTTGACTAACTACAAAGTGATATCCATTCTCCTGGTCGATTGTCACATTCGCCCATGTACATGTAGGTCATTTAGAGGCACCAGTATTTCATAAACAGTTTAAAAGTTCTGTGGATGGATTTAATTGTAATGTTATGTTATAGCCTACTTCGGCTATAAGCGAAGGACAGATATGCGGTCGCTGTGACGACCAGCTGTGGGCGGGGGTGGGTGGGGGCAGATGATCCGCGGTGGAAGCAAAACGTCCATCGGGCCGAAACGATTAGAGCCGAGTGGTGACGAGCTGTGCAGGGCAGTAAAATGTGGTGGAAATGAGCCAATAGAGACACAGGTCATTCAAACACAATAGAGGCTGTGTACTTTTAGGTCTTGCAGCAAAATAAAAGATAATATAGGAAAAGATAAGAAATATACCTAAATCAAATTTAATTTAATAAAAAATATATACAAAAAAGTAGGGCAAAATAGCAAAAAAGACATTATTAGAATATTAACAACAGTTCCAGAGCCAGTAAGGATGGACAATATGGAGAGTAAAAATGAGTATTAAATATTATATATAAAGTGCAGGCATGCCGATGGGTATGTACAATATGTATATGTGTAACCTGCTTTGTGTAGCTTCCCCCGCAGCTGGGGATTGAACCGGGAACCTTCGGGATGGGAGGTGGACACTCCAACAAGGAGGTTAAAACCCAGATAGGCTCTAGCATCTGTCGCAGCTAGAGCCTCTCTTAAGGTGTTGGGGAGTGAGGCTTCCTCACTGCACAGCACAAGTGCTCTCACTTTGCAAGAACTCATTTAGTTTCAATGGCAATGAGCTACACTTACAGATGACTCAAAAAAAGAGGAAAAAAGACCATGGCGACAGATGTTTTAGAAGACTGTCAATGGAGTGTGTATAAATCATCATCGGTGTTGAAACTTCAGCTAATCACTGTACAGTATACAGTGTGGGCATGAAGTAACAGACTGCACTTACAGTCTGACATTTAAGATGTTGTATTCTCTACACAATTGCTGTCATTATGGCAGCGGAGGAGTGAAACGACTTTAGCGTTGAGTCACGACCACAGCCGCATGGACAAATGTCACAGGGTGAATCAACACCCACTTAGTAAATATGCTCTAAATGGATCTTGGGGGATTCTTCATTTCATGTGCGTGCGAAAAACCCATTAACAAGGCAGCGTTTCACACAGATGTAAAAAAGGAAAATACTGTACAACCAACACATTTGCCATTTCACAGAGTAAAGTGCACTGGTTTTATTTTCTATAGCTCTTTATTCCATATATTTATTATACAACTCTTTATTCCAAAGGGACCAGACCTAGGTGAGTCCAGCCTGGTGTTTAATTAGTTTTAATTAGTCACATCCTGTGTGTGGAGAAGATTTCCAAATGGGATGGGACACTCTCTACTCTTTTGTGAGACAGAGGTCAGAGGTCACTGGTAGAGTATACTAACCGAGGCTCTGTCCCGTGACTGTCTGGCAACGCTGAGGGGCTGACGGCCGTCTGGTACTGAGAGACAGAGAGACACAAAGAGTGGGAGGGTATTTAGATCAGCCAAAATTCAATAGCAAGTAAGGAAATAAGTAAAGATGCAAAAACCAACACATTTTCTCACACATATGTAGGTGGACTGTAATCATGATCTGTGATGGATATTTGTATATGTATGTTGTGCAAGGACAACAGATGTTATTTTTGTCAGACGTCTATCTATGTCTGTTGTGCTGTCAGATTCTTTGTGTTGATTGTGGAGCATGTGATGCAAGCTGCTATTTTCGTATAAACGGACAATAAAGTGTTATCTTATCTTACTGGATCTTATTACTATACACGTGAGGACCTTCATTGACAACATTCAATAATATAATCCTAATTCTAATCTTAAACCTAAATTCAAATCATAACCCTAAACTAGCCTTAAAAATTCAATGAAATGAAAAACGAGACAAATTATTCTCTTCTATTTTGTATCACAATCTCATTACATTTACTTTCTTGAAAATGGATCTGTGGCTTATTATGTACCAGGAGGGTTTACATAAAAATTGCAACCAATAAAACCATCACACATTTTTTTAACAATCCAGCCAATGCAGCTTTTCTCTCTCTTCACACATTCACTGCCAGACGTTTTTTTTTTTACTGTAGTTAGCTTCTGCCAGAGGGGTTTTTTGAGGATTCTGGCTCATCTTTCAAGACCCGAGGATTCTTTTCTGCTAAGATTTTGTGAAGACACAATATCTCAAAAGAACTAATAGAATGTGTGCTTTCTCTGTCTAAAAGAGTTAGTTTGTAGAGTTAGTAGTTATGTAAGCATTAGCAGTTGAATACAGCATGGTTTCAGCGTCAGAAAAATTATTCAGAGATAAACGGCTTTTTGTGAAATTCGATAGAACAGTCACTTTAACCATTCATTTTTGGCTCTCTCTCTCTCTCTCTCCCTCCCCCTCTCGCTCTCTCTCTCTCTCTCTCTCCCTCCCTCTCGCTCTCCCTCCCTCTCTCTCTCTCTCTCTCTCTCTCTCCCTCCCTCTCGCTCTCCCTCCCTCTCTCTCTCTCTCCCGGAGACGCACTAGGTTTAATCCTAGTGAGAGGGGGAGAGGGAGAGAGAGAGAGAGAGAGGGAGGGAGGGAGGGAGAGAGAGAGAGCGAGAGAGAGAGAGAGAGAGGGAGAGAGCGAGAGGGAGAGTTGCTTCCAACTCCTCCCTCCGTGGGCGTTCTTCTTGGCTGCAGCGGCCGTCACAAGCTGTCACCAGTCTCACTGCTTTGCTGCTGTCCTGTGCCTGTCTGCGCGGCCGCTGTTTGAGGAAGTCTGGATGGACTCGCTCGCTTCTTGGAGTTTTGGTTGAGAGAAGCTTTTGCCATTCTGGTCATATTTATGCTGCGTGTTTCAAAGTGTGTTCCATCCGTGATCTATTATGCAAATTTGCAATCCCGCACTGCCAGCAATCAGCGCGAAAACGAAAGCGTTTTCGCCAATCCATTTTCATGAGAATGGCTTCGTCACACTGCTTTTTGCTTGCCTTCCTCCTTCCTTGTCGCCACTTAGTGGGTCGGTGGAATGGGTTGTACACGTTGTACACGTCCAATACTTATATAAGAGATGTAAAAGGGTTAGATGCACATCCCACCGTCAAAAAAAAAAAATAGATTTTTTTTGACGTATTAATACGTCAATGGCAGTGAACCGCTGGATTTTTTTTGACGTATTAATACGTCAGTGGCAGTGAACGTGTTAACTGATATCACATTGGTTTACAATTTTGAATGTCCCACCCCAAACACATCACATTAAGGGAACAAGATGCTCTCAAAATTGTGACTTTATGTGAGAAATGTTCTCACTTTGGGGGATTTTCCTCATCTTTCTATCCTTGTTACAGTAGGATAATCCGCACAAGTACAGAAATGCAAGAACACACGTGCAAACACCTCAGCTACAGTATATGACAAATTGAATGTTCCGTGGGAGTGGGCTACTGTCAGAGCAAGAGGGACCTCTGTTCTGCAAAGACTTGGCAGGATATCAGAATGGGGGGTTTTCTATTATGTAAGGCAACCCACCCCTGCACAAAATCTAATTGGGGCAATGCAGCAGTCTACTGAGCTTTCATCGTCAAAGACACAATTCCGTCCATTAGGGAGGAATGACGCGCAAACTGCCTCTGTGATGGAGGAACATCTGACTCTTTGTAGAGTCAGGACCTGCAGACCATTAAGCTTAATTTATACTTATTAGAAAGTGTCGCTCAGCACATGGTCGCAGACGAAATATAAAGTGTCGCTCATGTTGCTGCATTTATGCTTCTCTGTCGGCTCAACGGTCATGTGACGCTATAGTAGACAGAGGGAGGCAGAGAACTAGTGCAGGGTGCAGACAGACAAGAGAGGGAACGCTGTCAGTGAACCCACGTCGGAGGCAAGATGTAACTGCAGCCGCATATAACGACACACAACCACACGATCACCTCCTCTCTCTCTGGGAAGTTGGTCACGGTGTTCTTTGTGATTTTCACGAAGTCATACATCAAGGACATGCTGATCAAAATAGCGGGGAGTGGGACACGTTCATTCATTTCATTTCAGCGAAAACTAAAACAAGGAAGTGAAGCGCGTGCCCGTCTATATCATGGTCTATATAGCCAATCACACTTGCACGACATTATGTGACGTAGTCAGCGACACTAGACATTTCACCAGGTAGCAGACACTGCTCGCCGACACTTGAAAGTGTCGACTCAAGTCCTCATTTCTGTCGGCGACCGTTTCAAAAGTGTCGGCAGACGAAGCATAAATTGGGCTTTAGTTGCCTGGCAACCAGGCGTATAAACCAGAACAAGTTTGAGTCACTGTAGAACTCTGTGGAAGACCGGGGAAGGTCAGGGAGATGTTTCATTACAGAGGAGGTATTTCAGACAATCTTTGAAGTGTTATGGACAATGACATGAGAGATGAGCAAAAATAGACAATATTAATGTGACACAGCAGTATACAGTCACCAACAGTCCTCCCAGAACATACACACAAGATGATGAACATAGCAGCAGCAAAGAAGGATGCATTTGAGTAAAAAGAAAGTTACGATTAGGCACATGTACAAAAAAAAAAAAAAAAAAAAATTACAGATTTATTTTATTTTATTCTGATGAAATATAAAGACACACACGCACACACACACACAAAATACGGCAATCCATAAAACAAAATGGAAGCCAAAAAAACAAAAAAGTGAGATGCGGTGGGTCACCTGTAGGTCTCCTCCGGGGGCAGGAGTGGTGCTGGGTGGGGCGGGTGTGTTTCATCACACTCCTCCTGGATGGTGAGCGAGTCTGAACCTCGCTTTTCTTGGTAAGCTCGGTCTTCTTTATCACAGCTACATTGTCAGAGAGAGAGAGAGGCTGTTCAGAACAGTGGAGCGATACAACCTAATACAACATAATAAAATATGGAATGCTCCGGTTTCACTTGTCATATTTGTTGCACTATACTTATTACAGTTGATGTCCAGATCAAGACTCATGTCACTTCAGCACAGCAGTTGTATAAGTAGAAATAAACCATGAAACCATGCTTTACATGTACAGTGACACCCTCAAAGCAAATGGCACACGAATCAAACATTCTCCAACAAACACGGACAAACACAGATCAGTTTGTTTGGTGTGACATGGCTGTCTGTCGTTGTTTGGAGATGTTTAGTCAGATTCCACATGTTCAATCTTTGTTTGTTCGTGTTTGCCCATGGCACACCAATCAAACATTCTCCACCAAATATGAACATTCTTGTTGGCAGTTGTTGGAGAATGTTTGATTGGTGTGCCATGGGCTTAGACCTTCAAATGGTGGGAGAAAGAACGGAAATGATGATGATCAATAATAATTATTAAGAATTAAATGTGTACCTGCCGCCAAGCAATACAGTTCTTCAACAGTAGCTACACCATGTGGTTACTAAGCAAAACATATGAGTTTTGTGTGAGTGGAGAATTTAGCATTATTCACTGACTCACAGGTGTGCATTTATCGAGAACCTTTTACAAAGGTTTTGAATGAGTCTGCCATTTAGAACTGAGGACTGGAACTATGTATTTTTATAAAAAACAACATTTATTTAGAGTTTAAAAATCAAAGACAACACAAAAACAAAAACACAATAACCTTTTTTCTTCTTGACATCCTCTCTGGGGATGTAGACAGGTTCTTTGCGGACAAGTTTGCGTTCTGGTGTGGAGATGCGTCCCTTTGGCCGGCCTCCTTTAGCCTTGTGTTTGACCGGCTTCTCCTGGTTCTCCAGCTTGGTCTGCTGCTGCTGTAGCTGCTTGTCTTGGGCCACAGCAGACCTCTTGAGTGGGCTGGCCACCTTGGGCAGAGGCTCGATCTGCTCTGTAGCCATGCTCTTATCATCATCTACAGCAAAGCAGAAGAAGAGATGAAAAATGTGGTCCAATACAAATGTATTATACACCAATAGACACCAATCACTTCGGACCCCCGACTGTCTGCGACTGATTGCAGAGACAGAAGAGAGGAAGGAAGGATGGAATTAAGAAAGAAAGACAGAAAGAAAGAAAGAAAGAAAGAAAGAAAGAAAGAAAGAAAGAAAGAAAGAAAGAAAGAAAGAAAGAAAGAAAGAAAGAAAGAAAAAGAAAGACAAAGATAGAAAGAAAGAAAAACAAAGAAAAACAAAGACAGAAAGAAAGAAAGAAAAAGAAGGGAAAGCCATGCAAAGGAACAAACCAATGTCCAAACAAGCTCACCTTGAGTGTCGATCCAGGAGCTGTCCAGGATGGAGTCGTCTATGGTGGTTTCATCCCTGTCATAGCTCTCAGTTTCTGTGTTCAGGGCCTCCTTCTCAGGGGAGGCAGGGGTCTCTGGAGCCTCGGGGACATCGGATACCTCCTCCAAACTGCCAGCCTCCATCTCTGCTTCCTGGGCCATCTCCACGGCCTCCTCCTCTTCCTCCTCTTCCTGGGCAGCGGGGTGGAGGGCATCTGTCTCGGGCGGGGCGGAGAAGCGCACGCTGTGTCCCGGCTCCTCGCCTTCGTCGATGGTCTGGACCACAGTGATGAAATCGTCTTCCACCGTCACCACGGATTCGATGGCGGCGTGAGTCTCGGGCATCTCCTTGGTTGTCGCTGCCCTGGCCCCTGCCTCTGCTCCGTCTACCGCCTCTCTATCATCCTCATCTTCTCCTTCAGTATTTAGTGAATCCTTCTCCACCTTCCCAGGTTTCTCAGGTACTTTCTCGGGTGGCTTTGTTGCTGCTATTTCTTCAGGTTGCCTGGCAGTCTCCATAGTTTCATCTTTGTCTTCTGTAGGACCGCCATGTGCAGCGCGGGTGACTTTGGCCTCTGGGCTGGTGACTGAGAACTTATTTTCCATCTCATCAACTTTGGCTTTCTTTTCCTCCTCCCTCGCTTTCTTTTCTTTCTCCTCCCTTTCTTTCCTCTCTCTCTCTTCCTCTATATTTTCCCTCTCCTCTCTCTCCCTTTTCTCTTTCTCCTCCTTCTCGATGTTCTCTCGCTCCTCCTTCTCGATCTTCTCTTGCTCCTCTTTGTCCTTCTTGATCTTCTCTCTCTCCTCTTTCACCTCCCTCTCTATCTTCTCTCGCTCCTCCTGCTCCCTCGCCTCTTTCTCTTTCTTCTCCCTCTCTTCCTTCTCATTTTCTTCCCTAATTTTCCTCTCTGCCTCTTCCTTCTCTCTCTGCTCCCGCATCTTTCTTTCCTCCTTCTCTTTCTCCTCCTTACTTATTCCAAACACTGGTGAGGCTGTTCTTTTTGGAGAGCCATATGCCTCCATCTGTTTAAGCTTGGCTGGTGAGAGCACCGGGGAAAGCAGCTTGTCATCATCGATGTTGCTCTCCACAGACGAGGCAGGTGACGTTTTGACAGGCCTGGCGATGCGGTCCTTTGCCACCCCGGTCAGCTGGTACACATCTTCGGCATCCACCTCCTCATAGGCCTCCTGGTGGACCAGCTTGACCTTCTCCCTAAGCTCCCGCAGTTCTCTTTGCTCCTCCACACTGAGAGGCCTGTCCTCCATCTCCAACTTACGGATCTTCCTCTCGTAGTCCGCAATCTCGGTTTCCGATGCTGAGCCATCACCGCTGAGTTGTCGTCCAGTCTCGCTCACTGACCCCCCACCCTCCTCTAGAGTGACTGTGACAGTCGGTGTCACGAAGGACTCGCCTGGCTGACTAGGTGGTGTCTTATCAGGCTCACTCACAGACTTACTCAGCTTGTCATCTGCAACTGTTTTGCCTTTCTCTTCTGCAGAATCTGTTCTCTCTACCTGTGTCTGGTCTATTTCTTTGGCGGCATCAGCAGACTCTGATGCTTGGCTCTCCACAGATGTGTCTCTGACTGCTAATCTCCTGGCCTGCTCTGCCACCTTCTCCTCCAGGACAAAGGGGGCAAAGACCTGTGCAGAGGTGTCTATGGGGCTGAGGACATCTGCAGGGGATGGCATGGGCCCTGAATATTCACTGAACACACAATAGCCCATTTCTTCCAGCTGGCTTTCACTCTTAAGGGCTGTAGGACTCTGTTCCCCAAAAACAAGGTTAGCCATTGGGTCACTGAAGGTAGGAACATCGCTGGGAAACGACTTCCTCCGGATGATCTCTGGGTCAGTGTTGTCCGATGCTAGTCTGGAGCGGGTCCCAGCAAGGTCCAGCATCTCAGGCAGGTCTGGTGCCATCACTGTGCCATTTTTATAGGTGTACTGAAAGGGTTGGGGGGATTCAGGAGAGTCTGGCTGAGGGCTGGTTTTGCTAGCTGACTCAGTAGTCTGTGGAGGAGATGAGGACTCTGAGGTGATGGAGGCTGCAGTCTCCAGGATCAGGGGTGGGAAGGGTGGCTTATCCATGGACGGGGTAGTGACTGGCAGGTAGTCTGGTGACTCATCTAGACTTCCACTAGTGTAGGACATGATATCTGTGGCCAGTGGGGAGAAGTTCCTAGGCCTGCTTTGACCACTTGGATCCATTGCTCCAATGGTGATGTTGAGTGAGTAACTTCTCTGATCTAGGGCCAATTTACCTGGGGAAAGCCTGCATTCATTACTCCTGTCGGGAACTGTGAACACCCTGGGGTCTTCTGCTGGACTTTTTGTAGTTTCTGACTTGTCCGGGGGTTGGGCGAGTGTGCTGTAGCTGATTTCCTGAGGCATGGGATCAGCTGTATTTTTCTCTTCACCAGCTCTGCTTAGTTCATAATAACCTTCAGCCCTATACTGTGGAGCCTCATCATCCTCCAAAGCTGATGTTTCAAAATATGCCGACATGCCAGATCTGTCTCCTGCGTCTTTTGTTGAGTCTCCTCCTTGGACTTTGACTCCCATTGAAGAGAAGTCAGATGGAGCACTGATGCTGCTGAACTCTACAACTTCCACTGAAGGCTGCTTTTCAGATACTGTGATGGGCTCACCAAATGTAGGCGCCAGGATGAGTGACTTGGTAGATTCTTTGGCTTGGTTCTGAACAATCGGAGGGACAAAGGAGGGCATATCCATAGTGGGGCTCTCCGGTACGACTCGTTCACCGGCGAAGAACCCCAGCATCTGGGGCTCGAACAAATCTTCTGGCCGTTTCTCGGATCCGATGCTGTCTGGGCTCATGGAACCACTTCTCTCGCTGCCGTGCTTGTCTGAGTCCATCTTCAAAGCTGAAAGCACACCTTTAAGTTGTCTGTTTGAATCACTACAGAAAAGTGTCATGCTGCAGGTTAGATCATATTTAGCCATGGACTAGGAAAGCAGATATCACAGATACAGGCAAAGCTCTCCTCAGAAACTTACAGCACAATGACACAGCCATCACTGAAGAAGAACGGCGAGATCATGGCGTCCACCAACACAGATGGATGAGAATATGGCATGGAATGTGACGGAACCGGCATGAAGCAACTGTGACGCTGATTTATGGGAACCAAGCAATGATAGATGAGGCGGCTCTCCATGTGACTCTTTAAAACATCAAATAGAAAAGAAAAAGAATAGCATTTCTGTCATTCTTTCACAATACAGTGAAGAAGTATGTTCTTGTTCACATTTTTGGTTAACATTACATGAATTGTGGCTGTTACTAAATGCAGAATTGCAACAATGGCTTCCATATGTCATAACATTATTTAACAAATATTATCACAAATACAGAACATTAAGTGTTGAATGATGTGGAAATGCCATATGCACATTGTCACATGCAAAATATGAATAAAAAACAAACGTGAATTGGCATTTTGCAGAGAAAATAATACATTTGAAGAGGCGTGGTTCTAACATTACAGCAATACTACAATGACCATGACACAGCCAAGATGAAATCTCACAGAAAATTCCATACATTAAATAACCATGATTATGTGTGCATGTTGTGCATTATGTAATGATTTATGGATATAATTTGAATGTCTTGCACTGGCATTCCGGCACTAAGCAATGTGTACACATAATGAGACACCGTAGCCGGTGAGAAAAAGCATTGTTATGTTTAGCAACACTTCACTTCATCACACAAATACGAAACGGCCGGCCCCGAAACCGCAGCAAGAAACTGAAAACGCAAGCGCAAAAGGAGTGTACAACGAAAACCAGGGAAAGTTCAAAGAATGTGACTCTTTTCACCAACAAGCCTGTGTTGCCTTGCAGCCTCAGCCAAGCACACGGAGGATTATTCGCCATTCCACCTTACTTATAATGCCTTATGTGTTATATGCTTAAGGGTTCCTTTAACACGTGTACAGTAGACAATGCAGTTACATGCAGGCAGGGAGAGCAGAGGGCAGGACACACCTTTTTCAGGGCTCTCCTCACCCTCTGCCTCCTCCTCCTCCTCCTCCTCATTCTCCTTGGGACTTTCTGGGCCAGCACTAGCTGCCGGGGCCCACTCCAAGGCCGGAGCCTGGGCCTCGCCTAGGGCCTCTGCCTGCTCTAAGGGCTCAGCTGGGGGGCTCTCCAGCTCGGGCTCGTCCCCGCTCCACTGCTGCTCGTCAAGAGCTGCCTCGGACTCTGCTGCCTCTGCACTCTCCTCCTCCTCCTCCTCCTCCTCCTCTTCCACCTCCATCTCCTCCACGTAGTCGGCTGTAAGAGCCTCGATGGTCTCTTCTTCTCAAAAACAGGGGTGAGAGGTGGACACATCAAGACTACGGCAACACAGACTTGTGTTATGTGGGAACACAATTTATGGTGGGACACTTTCAGCTCTGGGAAAACATGGTTTAAATGTTTGCTGTTGACAGATATAAATACATCACAAATGTATGCTGTGTGTGAGTGGTCTTTGAGACTGTTATGTTTTGTTTGCTGGTCTTTGATTGCTTGTCTTGATGTAGGCCTACAGTATATGTGGGGAATATTTTCACATTATGTTGGTTCTAGTCATGCATGATAATCTTTTCTTCTTCTTCTTATTTCACAGCAACTACACTGTTTCTTATGGATATTTATTATTAAGAATAACTTAAAACATATACTGCATAACCATTCCCACTTCTCTCTTTCTCATACACACCATGCCCACACAACTCAGATCAAGCTCTCAGAGCATTACTATTCAGTAACTTTTTTCACCAAGGCAAAATGTCAACATTTGAATCATAAAGCAACATTCAGGATGACTGAGATTAGGGACAATCTAAACATAGATGAAGCACTAACACTTTTTGTCCTAACGTGATGCTACTGTAGAAAGGCTTCTGTTTGGAGCACCTCTGAAATCCTTGATCCTTTGGAAACAGCAGCAGAACTGCATTGCAGTACAGCAAAGAGCAGTATGCTGCTGATCCTTGACAGAGCGGGGTTTGGATTGTAACTGTATAATAACGCATGTGGTTAGGCATTGGCAACTCTGCCCTTCAGCTGCCATGTTGTTAAGTGTAAAAGGGCTGAAGCTACATATGGCATAGCCATTACTGCAACAATTTGTCTAACAACGATATTTGTAGAAAATGTAGAAATTGAATGAGAGCAATTGCCACTGAGGGGTTAACTTGACATACCATTTACTTCCTACTTCCAATTTTGGCAACATACATAAAAATGACATTATATTTGCACGAATACAGTCTAATAAATGTCAATGGTATGACTCATGTCAGTAGTACTAGCTACCTTGGCACCACACACTCACGTTAGAGATGCGGTGGTGGGAAGGTGGAATGGTTGAAGTGTGTCATGGCTCTGCTTTGTGAGAGAGGAGAGGGCGGAATGAAGTTGTCACCTGCTGCTGGAGCTGCCCAGGTAGATGGTTTCTACTCTGATATAGTGTTGGGAGTGGGACACAACATAAATGATGCTATAGTCTACTAGTGGAAGTGGAAATAAGGTCCAAGGTTCCCTCTACATATTTGGGTAATCAATATTACAGGAAAGAGTGTGCTTAGTATTTAGAGCATAGAAGTGTGGATGGTCGTGAATGGCAGGTGTGTTTGTTCAAGTGTGCGTGTGGAGCTGAAAGTCTTCCTTGGTTCCACAGTGAGTATAAGAGTAGTTTAGGGCGGATGTGGAGGGGTCGTGATGGTAGGGTTTTAATAAGGGGTGGAGCAGTCTTGGGGTGTGATGGCAGTGGCACCAGAACACAACCAGAACCAGAAGGCAGTGGTACCAGAACACAATGCTGGGAGATGATCGGCACAGAGGAGCATGTGCATGGAGGTCATCATTCATGCAGAGCAATCATCTCTGTGATATTCATTAAAGCCATTTGGACCTCAAGCCAATCAACCCTGTCTTAATAACTTTCTAATGTCTATATGCATCCCAGTACATAACTTTCTAATGTCTATATGCATCCCAGCACACAACTTTCTAATGTCTATATGCATCCCAGTACAGAACTTTCTAATGTCTATATGCATCCCAGTACATAACTTTCTAATGTCTATATGCATCCCAGTACACAACTTTCTAATGTCTATATGCATCCCAGCACACAACTTTCTAATGTCTATATGCATCCCAGCACACAACTTTCTAATGTCTATATGCATCCCAGCACACAACTTTCTAATGTCTATATGCATCCCAGCACACAACTTTCCAATGTCTATATGCATCCCAGTACATAACTTTCTAATGTCTATATGCATCCCAGTACATAACTTTCTAATGTCTATATGCATCCCAGTACACAACTTTCTAATGTCTATATGCATCCCAGCACACAACTTTCTAATGTCTATATGCATCCCAGCACACAACTTTCTAATGTCTATATGCATCCCAGCACACAACTTTCTAATGTCTATATGCATCCCAGCACACAACTTTCTAATGTCTATATGCATCCCAGCACACAACTTTCTAATGTCTATATGCATCCCAGCACACAACTTTCTAATGTCTATATGCATCCCAGTACACAACTTTCTAATGGCTATATGCATCCCAGTACACAACTTTCCAATGTCTATATGCATCCCAGTACATAACTTTCTAATGTCTATATGCATCCCAGTACATAACTTTCTAATGTCTATATGCATCCCAGTACATAACTTTCTAATGTCTATATGCATCCCAGCACACAACTTTCTAATGTCTATATGCATCCCAGCACACAACTTTCTAATGTCTATATGCATCCCAGCACACAACTTTCTAATGTCTATATGCATCCCAGTACACAACTTTCTAATGTCTATATGCATCCCAGTACACAACTTTCTAATGTCTATATGCATCCCAGTACATAACTTTCCAATGTCTATATGCATCCCAGTACATAACTTTCTAATGTCTATATGCATCCCAGTACATAACTTTCTAATGTCTATATGCATCCCAGTACACAACTTTCTAATGTCTATATGCATCCCAGTACACAACTTTCTAATGTCTATATGCATCCCAGCACACAACTTTCTAATGTCTATATGCATCCCAGTACATAACTTTCTAATGTCTATATGCATCCCAGTACACAACTTTCTAATGTCTATATGCATCCCAGTACACAACTTTCTAATGTCTATATGCATCCCAGTACATAACTTTCCAATGTCTATATGCATCCCAGTACATAACTTTCTAATGTCTATATGCATCCCAGTACATAACTTTCTAATGTCTATATGCATCCCAGCACACAACTTTCTAATGTCTATATGCATCCCAGCACACAACTTTCTAATGTCTATATGCATCCCAGCACACAACTTTCTAATGTCTATATGCATCCCAGCACACAACTTTCTAATGTCTATATGCATCCCAGCACACAACTTTCTAATGTCTATATGCATCCCAGTACACAACTTTCTAATGGCTATATGCATCCCAGTACACAACTTTCCAATGTCTATATGCATCCCAGTACATAACTTTCTAATGTCTATATGCATCCCAGTACATAACTTTCTAATGTCTATATGCATCCCAGTACATAACTTTCTAATGTCTATATGCATCCCAGCACACAACTTTCTAATGTCTATATGCATCCCAGTACACAACTTTCTAATGTCTATATGCATCCCAGTACATAACTTTCCAATGTCTATATGCATCCCAGTACATAACTTTCTAATGTCTATATGCATCCCAGCACACAACTTTCTAATGTCTATATGCATCCCAGCACACAACTTTCTAATGTCTATATGCATCCCAGCACACAACTTTCTAATGTCTATATGCATCCCAGTACACAACTTTCTAATGTCTATATGCATCCCAGTACATAACTTTCTAATGTCTATATGCATCCCAGTACATAACTTTCTAATGTCTATATGCATCCCAGTACATAACTTTCTAATGTCTATATGCATCCCAGTACACAACTTTCTAATGTCTATATGCATCCCAGTACATAACTTTCTAATGTCTATATGCATCCCAGTACATAACTTTCTAATGTCTATATGCATCCCAGTACATAACTTTCTAATGTCTATATGCATCCCAGTACATAACTTTCTAATGTCTATATGCATCCCAGTACATAACTTTCTAATGTCTATATGCATCCCAGTACATAACTTTCTAATGTCTATATGCATCCCAGTACATAACTTTCTAATGTCTATATGCATCCCAGTACATAACTTTCTAATGTCTATATGCATCCCAGTACATAACTTTCTAATGTCTATATGCATCCCAGTACATAACTTTCTAATGTCTATATGCATCCCAGTACATAACTTTCTAATGTCTATATGCATCCCAGTACATAACTTTCTAATGTCTATATGCATCCCAGTACATAACTTTCTAATGTCTATATGCATCCCAGTACATAACTTTCTAATGTCTATATGCATCCCAGTACATAACTTTCTAATGTCTATATGCATCCCAGTACATAACTTTCTAATGTCTATATGCATCCCAGTACACAACTTTCTAATGTCTATATGCATCCCAGTACATAACTTTCTAATGTCTATATGCATCCCAGTACATAACTTTCTAATGTCTATATGCATCCCAGTACATAACTTTCTAATGTCTATATGCATCCCAGTACACAACTTTCTAATGTCTATATGCATCCCAGTACATAACTTTCTAATGTCTATATGCATCCCAGTACATAACTTTCTAATGTCTATATGCATCCCAGTACATAACTTTCTAATGTCTATATGCATCCCAGTACATAACTTTCTAATGTCTATATGCATCCCAGTACATAACTTTCTAATGTCTATATGCATCCCAGTACATAACTTTCTAATGTCTATATGCATCCCAGTACATAACTTTCTAATGTCTATATGCATCCCAGTACATAACTTTCTAATGTCTATATGCATCCCAGTACATAACTTTCTAATGTCTATATGCATCCCAGTACATAACTTTCCAATGTCTATATGCATCCCAGTACATAACTTTCTAATGTCTATATGCATCCCAGTACATAACTTTCTAATGTCTATATGCATCCCAGTACATAACTTTCTAATGTCTATATGCATCCCAGTACATAACTTTCTAATGTCTATATGCATCCCAGTACATAACTTTCTAATGTCTATATGCATCCCAGTACATAACTTTCTAATGTCTATATGCATCCCAGTACACAACTTTCTAATGTCTATATGCATCCCAGTACATAACTTTCTAATGTCTATATGCATCCCAGTACATAACTTTCTAATGTCTATATGCATCCCAGTACATAACTTTCTAATGTCTATATGCATCCCAGTACATAACTTTCCAATGTCTATATGCATCCCAGTACATAACTTTCCAATGTCTATATGCATCCCAGTACTTAACTTTCTAATGTCTATATGCATCCCAGCACACAACTTTCTAATGTCTATATGCATCCCAGTACATAACTTTCTAATGTCTATATGCATCCCAGTACATAACTTTCTAATGTCTATATGCATCCCAGTACATAACTTTCTAATGTCTATATGCATCCCAGTACATAACTTTCCAATGTCTATATGCATCCCAGTACATAACTTTCCAATGTCTATATGCATCCCAGTACACAACTTTCTAATGTCTATATGCATCCCAGTACATAACTTTCTAATGTCTATATGCATCCCAGTACATAACTTTCCAATGTCTATATGCATCCCAGTACATAACTTTCCAATGTCTATATGCATCCCAGTACATAACTTTCTAATGTCTATATGCATCCCAGTACATAACTTTCTAATGTCTATATGCATCCCAGTACATAACTTTCTAATGTCTATATGCATCCCAGTACATAACTTTCTAATGTCTATATGCATCCCAGCACACAACTTTCCAATGTCTATATGCATCCCAGTACATAACTTTCCAATGTCTATATGCATCCCAGTACATAACTTTCTAATGTCTATATGCATCCCAGTACATAACTTTCTAATGTCTATATGCATCCCAGTACATAACTTTCTAATGTCTATATGCATCCCAGTACATAACTTTCTAATGTCTATATGCATCCCAGTACATAACTTTCTAATGTCTATATGCATCCCAGTACATAACTTTCCAATGTCTATATGCATCCCAGTACATAACTTTCCAATGTCTATATGCATCCCAGTACACAACTTTCTAATGTCTATATGCATCCCAGTACATAACTTTCTAATGTCTATATGCATCCCAGTACATAACTTTCCAATGTCTATATGCATCCCAGTACATAACTTTCCAATGTCTATATGCATCCCAGTACATAACTTTCTAATGTCTATATGCATCCCAGTACATAACTTTCTAATGTCTATATGCATCCCAGTACATAACTTTCTAATGTCTATATGCATCCCAGTACATAACTTTCTAATGTCTATATGCATCCCAGTACATAACTTTCTAATGTCTATATGCATCCCAGCACACAACTTTCCAATGTCTATATGCATCCCAGTACATAACTTTCCAATGTCTATATGCATCCCAGTACATAACTTTCTAATGTCTATATGCATCCCAGTACATAACTTTCTAATGTCTATATGCATCCCAGTACATAACTTTCCAATGTCTATATGCATCCCAGTACACAACTTTCTAATGTCTATATGCATCCCAGTACATAACTTTCTAATGTCTATATGCATCCCAGCACACAACTTTCTAATGTCTATATGCATCCCAGTACATAACTTTCTAATGTCTATATGCATCCCAGTACACAACTTTCTAATGTCTATATGCATCCCAGTACACAACTTTCTAATGTCTATATGCATCCCAGTACATAACTTTCTAATGTCTATATGCATCCCAGTACATAACTTTCTAATGTCTATATGCATCCCAGTACACAACTTTCTAATGTCTATATGCATCCCAGTACATAACTTTCTAATGTCTATATGCATCCCAGTACACAACTTTCTAATGTCTATATGCATCCCAGTACACAACTTTCTAATGTCTATATGCATCCCAGTACATAACTTTCTAATGTCTATATGCATCCCAGTACAGAACTTTCTAATGTCTATATGCATCCCAGTACACAACTTTCTAATGTCTATATGCATCCCAGCACACAACTTTCTAATGTCTATATGCATCCCAGCACACAACTTTCTAATGTCTATATGCATCCCAGCACACAACTTTCTAATGTCTATATGCATCCCAGCACACAACTTTCTAATGTCTATATGCATCCCAGCACACAACTTTCTAATGTCTATATGCATCCCAGCACACAACTTTCTAATGTCTATATGCATCCCAGTACACAACTTTCTAACGGCTATATGCATCCCAGTACACAACTTTCCAATGTCTATATGCATCCCAGTACATAACTTTCTAATGTCTATATGCATCCCAGTACATAACTTTCTAATGTCTATATGCATCCCAGTACACAACTTTCTAACGGCTATATGCATCCCAGTACACAACTTTCCAATGTCTATATGCATCCCAGTACATAACTTTCTAATGTCTATATGCATCCCAGTACATAACTTTCTAATGTCTATATGCATCCCAGTACACAACTTTCTAATGTATATATGCATCCCAGTACATAACTTTCTAATGTCTATATGCATCCCAGTACACAACTTTCTAATGTCTATATGCATCCCAGTACACAACTTTCTAATGTCTATATGCATCCCAGTACATAACTTTCTAATGTCTATATGCATCCCAGTACATAACTTTCTAATGTCTATATGCATCCCAGTACACAACTTTCTAATGTCTATATGCATCCCAGTACACAACTTTCTAATGTCTATATGCATCCCAGCACAGAGCTTTCTAATGTCTATATGCATGCCAGTACAGAACTTTCTAATGTCTATATGCATCCCAGTACACAACTTTCTAATGTCTATATGCATCCCAGTACACAACTTTCTAATGTCTATATGCATCCCAGTACACAACTTTTTAATGTCTATATGCATCCCAGTACATATCTTTCTAATGTCTATATGCATCCCAGTACACAACTTTTTAATGTCTATATGCATCCCAGTACATATCTTTCTAATGTCTATATGCATCCCAGTACAGAACTTTTCTTTCTAATGTCTATATGCATCCCTGTACAGAACTTGCAGAACTAGTCTGCTGTTTGTGTACAGAGTGAGTCAACATGAAACGTCGTCCTACTTTACAGATTACTGCTATGTGTTGGACTTAATAGGGTGTCAAACCACAGGCAGCAAATGGCTTTGGTTGAGATAAGGGAAAAAAGAAATATGACTGTCAAACAAACATGAAAATGCTCAGAACCTGAGCGAACGAACACCACAAGGACACAGAAGGACGGACGAAGAGACGGACGGACGGACGGACGGACGAAGGGAGGGAGGAGATCAAGTCACAGAAAAAGGGGTGGGGCTAAAAACGGAAAGGAGAGAGAGAGAGGAGGGAAGGGAGGGAGAACATGGCATAGAGGAACCATGCGCGGTTCACCTTCGATCTGTCTAAAGGCCACGGCCTGCCCCGCGGGGCGAGAGCCCGAGTGCGTCCACTCTGGGCTGAACAAGGGGTGATCATAGTACTCCTCGTCGGAGTGGTAGGGGTCGTCCTCGGGCACGGAAACTGAGATGGAGGGGGCGAGGAACTTGCACCTCTCCCGAGAATTTTGGAAGCGGCGGAGAGGGCCCACCTCCTCCTCATCCCCTATGTCTACAAACAAGACAGACACAAGGAGAAGAACTGCAGGGAAATCTGGGCACACAGACCAGAAGATAGACAGCGAAGATGGAGAAATCCCTGCAAAAATGTCCCTCTTAACAAGCTCAAACGATTTTAATCTAGTATTGAGTCTTAAAATCTCAAGACTCACTTACCTTTTCTTAAAGCAAGAAAAAAAGGATGATACCAATGGGATGAGATCATTTCACTTTTGTCCAAAGCAAATCAACTAATGTTTCAGGACCTGAAACACTGATGATGAAATTCTGGTATTTTGTTGAACCAAGCAACATTGTCTAAAAACTAGATCCTTATTTCAAGATATTACTTGTTTAAAAAAAAAGTCCCAAAACAGATGAGACGCCATTGGAAGCAAGTGGAATTATCTCCACCCATTGGCAAGAGTGTTTCTGTTGTTTTAAGAAAAATAGTATTTTAAGATTGAATATGAGACTAAATGAGTTAATT
Organism: Poromitra crassiceps; assembly: GCF_964638095.1. Classification (NCBI taxonomy): domain Eukaryota; kingdom Metazoa; phylum Chordata; class Actinopteri; order Beryciformes; family Melamphaidae; genus Poromitra; species Poromitra crassiceps. The sequence goes on along the minus strand of NC_139627.1, from coordinate 21,708,455 downwards.
TGTTAAGATGGACTTTTTTGCAGTGAAGAAGAGAGAGCTGGAGGAGGGAAATTAACCAAAGAGAAGAAGAAAATTGTGACGAGGAGAGGAGAAACGTAAGAAAGAGGCTGATTGAGAGCGAGAGATACAGAACAGGCAACAAGACTGACATGGAGACTGACTAGCAACTGAAAGGTGACCAAGCTTGGAGGGGCCAGCCATACTCTGAGAGAAGCAATATGGAAATCCATATTCAAAATGAAAAGATATGGAAATCCATTTAAAACAGGAAACAGATACATTTTTCAAAATACTTGTTCAAAGATACTCCCATAACCCGTACTTAAATTAGGTATAAAATATTAATAAGAATAAAAATTTGGAACATGGCTGGGCCGCCTACAGGCTCTTCTTTAACATTTCAGGCACTGCAGACTGAACAGATATATAGACACAGGCCAAGCATAGTTTAGATTGGCGTTTTAGATCTGCAAACATTTCATAACTGCACTGGAGGCAGAAATACTCATACATTGGTAAATTAACTGGCAAACTTGAATAGAGTACCGCAGGGATGACGTATTTTTGTAGTCGGAAGGCGGAAGTCCCGGACTTCCTGGATCTTACGGGGAAAAGTCAATGGGGTTTTAGAACGGGGATTTCACTTAAATGCATAAAATAATAATAATAAAAAATAATTTGGGTTCAGCAGGATAATGTTCACGAACGTGAATCACTTTTATGCCTTTTTAAGTGTTTTCTAAAAAGTAGTAGTGAGTCTGCAAATAAATAGTCTTAAAATATATTGACATTTAGAACACTAACCCAAACCCAAACGCTAAGCTCAACCACACCCTTCCTGGTGCCTGAAGTCATTCTAATGTTAGAATGACTGGACAGTGTAAATTAAAAGTAGCAACATTGCCTACATTATTTGTGCAAAATGTAACTCACCCTCCATATCATGTAAAAAACATGAATGAGCATGGACACGCGCCAAAGCGTGCACTGTATACATCCTGCAAAATCACGTCCATCCAGGTGAAATACCGTGTTTTTAGGGAGTCCCAGTATAGCTAGTTTGAATTTGGGATGTCAGATAGGCTAACCAGCTAACCTAGATAAATTAGTAGCCTATGGCTAGACTGTATTTTTCTAGTCAGTAAAGACGGCTTCATAATATTAGTTACCTCATCTCTTGCTTTTTTCACTGGGCCTAGTCCACACTAATCCAGATACATTTGAAAACGCCGTTTTTGTGTCGAAAGTTTTCCATCCGCACAAATCCCCTGTCCACAGTGAACCACAAAAAAAACACCAACTTTCTGGCCCCAGCATTTTTAAAAGGTTGTTGTTTAGAGAGTGATCATTAAGAACGCAGTGCGTTAGCAAGTTGAAATGTTGAAAGTGGAAAAAAAGTAGTCACGGGAGAATTGTTCTTCTCTCAAGTTCTGCAAGTAGGTTTGGGGCGGCTCTCCAGCCACAACCACCATTCCTTGAGGCATTGAAACAAGATAGAGATCAGATAGATGGATCACATGGCAATCACGAAAAGTCCACACTACAACAGCAAGCCATCATTTCAAATTCATTTGAATTCAAGTGAATTCCAATTTGGGAGAGTGTTTTCAGAAAGCTCAGTATTTGGTGGTCGGTTTCAAATTTATCCAGACTAGTTTGGATAAGGCCTCGGTCTAATGTTACCTAGCCTGAAAAAACTGTGGTTCTTTGGCTCTGTCCACTGAGGTTTAACTCAACCAATGAAATGACTTCTGCCTCCACAGCAGATCCGCCTCTGAGAAACGTTTGTATAGCTAAAGCTCCAATCTGCAGGCATAGCCCAACACATACAGACAGACTGAGAGTGGCCGATGACAGGAAGACACAACACCATGATTAGACATTCAAAACCAAAGACACGAGGTCAACCAAAAAGACAAATTACTACACATGTGGGAATAACAAGAAGTTTGGGGGTGGGCAGTCATATTAGTGTGTGGAAAACAGCAAGGGGTGGAGGTTAGATAGGGGAATGGATGATGGACAGAGGGGGACGCTGGTTGATATAAGGGGGTCATGCAGGTGATCACTGAAGACTTCTTACATGGATACATGGTGTTAACGATGACAATTATGATGATGATGAGGAGGGATGAGGAGGGAGCAAGAGTTCAAAAGAAATGGATGTGTGAAAAATGGAAAACATGTTCCTGTTCTTGAAGGGGCATCAATGCGCGGGCTGTCCCTTGGAGGCGGGGCATATCCTGCGAGGGGGATTGAGTAAACCAGCCCACTCTAGCACCCCGAGGTGTCGGCCAATCACAAAACTCCAGATACTACAGTCATGGGAAAGAAATAAACTACACACACACACACACACACACACACACACACACATACTGTACACACAGATACACACGTTCTCCGCCCCCTCGGTCTCTTGCGAGGGACCCTACCTTGTTCCAGTGGGCCGAAGGGTTCTGCAGCAGGCGAGGGAGGAGGGGAGGGAGGCAGGTTGGCGGTGTCTTCAACTACAAAGAGAGAGAGGGGGGGGAGAGAGAGAGGAGAGAGTTTCTTCAAGCACTTCTGGGAATACTTTGTTCGGAATTTCATTGTTTTATTGAAACTAATTCAAAACCGGATACAAATGACCGGATACAGGCATCAGGCGGGCTCTAGAACGGATCTCAGACTGGATGTCTGTGGAGGCTGCTTTCTCTCCACAGAATCTGTGGAGGCTGCTTTCTCTCCACAGAATCTGTGGAGGCTGGTTTCTCTCCACAAAGTCTGGGGATGCTGCTTTCTCTCCACAGAGTCTGTGGAGGCTGGTTTCTCTCCACAAAGTCTGGGGATGCTGCTTTCTCTCCACAAAGTCTGGGGATGCTGCTTTCTCTCCACAGAATCTGTGGAGGCTGCTTTCTCTCCACAGAGTCTGTGGAGGCTGGTTTCTCTCCACAAAGTCTGGGGATGCTGCTTTCTCTCCACAGAGTCTGTGGAGGCTGGTTTCTCTCCACAGAGTCTGTGGAGGCTGGTTTCTCTCCACAGAATCTGTGGAGGCTGCTTTCTCTCCACAAAGTGTCTGTGGAGGCTGCTTTCTC
>NC_139627.1:21667878-21700378 GCF_964638095.1 Poromitra crassiceps | reverse complement strand
GGAGGCACGTGACTGAACATAACGTACTATTTTTAAAGGGGGCAGTTCATGAACACACGCATTGGGGAATTATTAACCCAATTAAGATACATTTATTAAATGTATGAATTAATTTGATTAATTGACATGCCAATGTCACCCAACTGTATGCATGCTGATGAAGGCTGCAGGTGTTGCCATGGAAACTCAGCGTCACTGAAGACAGTGCAGACAGCAAATTTAAATTGGACCAGAGGCAAGAAATCGACTACCTGTGTCAAGAATACAGTGGGAAAATGGACAAAGGGGAGGAGCTCCAAAAGCTAGTTTGTGTCTCGATACTGTATTCTGTAAATGTATACATATCCATCCAAAGTCCTAATACCGCATCTAGTTTTGTGCCTTAAAACTTTATAGTTCTCAAGACAATCGAAGAAGAAAAATCATCTTTTGAGGTGAAATTATTATTATGTGCAATCTTGAATCAAGGTCACTCTTGATACTGGATGTATCTGCCTTAGACCATGATCACAACACTTTTTTGAATACAATCTGTGTCTTTTCCCCCGCCAGTTATTTTCATTGGGTTCGCTGCATTATGCATTATGTCAATGTCAGACAGAGGAAGACATCAGACAGAGAAGTCAGATTCACTTTAACTACATCCTCTGTGTCAATACGGGCTCCTCATCCTCCTCTTCAAGAATGAGCAGAGCAATCGCTAACTTCCTCTTGACCATTTTTAGTGTTAATCTTTGACAACGGCGTTGGAGTGAATGTGGGTTTTTAGGACAACCGTAGGCTAACTGTTAGCACCGAGACTCTGACTGTCTAATTCTCTGACATTGACGGGAAGCTGGAGGGAGAGAAGCTAGCAGGAAAAGGCATGGTCTGGTCCCAGCTGCGTTCTTTCAAATGTGGGTACTGTAGTGACAAAGACTCCTGCACCCTGACAGCAGAGAACATAGGTAGCTACCACAAAACATCTATGTATGTACTGTATGTATTGTGGGGCATTGTACGTGCTGTATTAGCAGCCAAGCAGAGGCAACAATTCACTAAATCCATCTCAAATAGGTGAAATTTTACTAACAGCATGTTCACACCATACGCCTATCCCACGCTGAAGCCACGAAGTTTCATTACAGCGTCCTCGTCCAGGCGAGTCCGTTCACACCAGCCGCACGCCACGCCACGCTGATACCACGCTGAAACCACACTGATGCTACGCTAAACCGATAGTTTCAGCTTCTGTTCTATTTTCCAAACGTGCAGCGCGCAGCAGCCGATGTTCCAGGCATGAAGTCAATGCAATTTGTGAGGGGGGGAGGGGCCAGAGGAGAGTGTTTCTGGTGTGAGCGGTTTAGCGTGACACTCAGCTCCAGGGTGATTTTAGCATGGCTTTGGAGTATGGTTGGTGTATGGTGTGAACAAAGCCTAAGGCTATGTCCACACACGAATACGGATCTTTCTGAAAATGCATTTTTCTTCTGTAAAAAAACAACAACAATCCATACTAACGTGTTTTATATATGCAAGAATGATTTAAAATGCCATTATTTCGTACAGCAGGGTGTGGATCTCACAGTCACTTGCGCGGCTGGTCGCGAAAAGAGTGGAAAATAGTTCAACTTGATCAGATAAGATCCATGCTCACTTCTCACAAGAGCACAAGTCAGCGCTGCTTTCAAAAGCGAGGCGGATCGCAGATTTCAAGCAGAAGAGTATAAACTAAGAGAAATACAGCAAGGTTGACTTATAAACATGTAATTAAACCGTACTAATTACACGTAAGGGAGTAGGCTCGTTAACCTCGTAGGTTCCTGACACATGCTCAATACAAATAAAACAGCCATTGCCATGCGCAAGTTGAGGTTATGATGCCAGCGTTTTCAAAACGTTTCGTTTCACCTGTCCAAACAAATACAGGAAAACTGAGTATTGAAAAATCTTCACCCTGGGAGGCTTTTACCAAAAGCTCAGTTTTGAGTGACCTAAATCGCAGGCAGAGCAGTGAGGTTTCCAGGCCATATTTCAAGCAGAAGGCCTGCATAACCTGATCAGCCCGCGACGTCAGTCAAGTTCAAGTATGACGTCAGCTATGTTGTCGTCAGTCAAGTCCAAGTATGACGTCCGCTATCACGTCAGTCATGACGTCAGTTCATTCTAGTACATATAGCAAGGGTTCTACATCACCTCTCTCTCTGGCAGATTATAGCAGCAGCTGGCTTCACGGCAGTCCATCTCCCCTGAAGCTGTCCTCTGAAGCGTCGTTTCGCCTCACCCACCTCCCCAGTCTGAGTCTTGACTCCTGAAGAATTCCCCATGGGGGGGATTCTCTATCCTAGCCTATGCAGGTGCCCCTTCCTCTCGCCTCAAGAGGAGCTCCACCGTTCAATACGCCAAAGTATTTGCCATGCATGCCGATTGCTAAATAAAGTTTGTTAAATCCTACCAACTGGCCTCTAATGATTGAAATTAATGATATGTTTTAAAAGATATCCGTATTCGTTATAGTGGAGAAATGACTGATTACTGACAAGATATTATTGTTCTGTATATTAGAAATAATATATTACATAAGGAAAAATTGGTCTGGAATGCTCCCCTGGTGTAATTTTTTTCTTAGATATGACTTTCAATTAACATTCTGGCTAGTTTTTGCTTTGTTGTTGTTCTACTACATTGATTCAAAACTACAAGGTTAATTGTAGACTCACTTAAAGTAGCTATGAGCAAGATTTTCGATTGTTATTAAACAGTATAATTACAATATTGATGCATCACATCTTACCTATAATAGTAGCTGAGACCAAAGCCGTGTGAATCGGAGATTGCTCTCTTGATGATTATAGAGTCTGTGTCTGTCTAACCTTGCGTCACCAGGGGGCTCTCTCTCTATCTGTCTACCGGCAGGCCGGATAAACCCTGAAGTGAAACGAAACGGTTTACGGCAGCTGCCTGCCTTCCGCCGTTTCGCTCTGCCTAGCAACAGACCATAAACAAGGAGAACGCCATGCAGGGGCTTGCTACTCTCGCGAACATCTCTCGTTATATTCAAACTGTTTTTTTTAAGTAATTTTGTTATTTTGTGGTTATGGCCGAAGTGGCTGCCGCAAACCGTTTCATTTCACTTCCTGATCTGCCCCGGCCGCAGACAGACTAACATCAAGACCACACTCGCCGATTCACTCGGGGTTCAAGCGAGACTACTCTGCGTTGGTCTCGTCTACTATTAGAGGTAAGATGTGATGCATCGATATTAAATTTAGACTGTTTAATAACAATCGAAAATCTTGCTCGTAGCTGCTTTAAGCAAAAATATTGCGAGTGCCATTTTTTATGAGCGAACCCCATGAAACCTGACTAAAACTTGCGATCATTTATTTCTCCTGACAGATCTCTGCTTGGACCGAATGCATCGAGGGGAAAAAAATTGGTACAGCCTTTTTTAAAGTTAATGTTTCACTCTCTCTCCATCTATGGATCTATCTAATGACTTGGCATGTGCAGAGTTTGCAAAATGCTAGTCTATCCAGGTTTTGTTTCCATGGCAACAATGTGGTTAGGTGGGATTGGCTGGCAGGGCAATGCTTTTGTTTTAGTGCTACTGTTTCAGGACCGTTCTGTATCAGACATCACGATCACGCTCACCCACACATGCTTCCAGGATCACTCCTCACAGCCCACTCACCCACTCAAATCAGCCATTTTCCCATTTACTATTCAACAGCCAAGTGCACTATTTACTGCTTACCCTTTCCTCCCAGAAACAGAGTACCGGTAATAGTGCTGAAAACTGGAAACGTCAAAACCCGTTCAGAGGTTGAAACATCAAACAGCTGATAAACACCCCCATATAGCTACCTGGGGAGGGGAGGGGGGGAGGATAAGCCTGCTGATTCATACAGTATGAATGTCTGCGGTTTTAACAGTGTGAAATCTTATCTAATATACTATATATTATATAGAGATGTTTCATGCATAAACCCCTAACAATTCCTATCGACAAGAACCCTCTTCCACTTTTGAACAAAGTTTGAATGAAAACAACATGAGAGAGAGAGAAAGAGAGCGAGAGCGAGAGCGAGAGAGAGAGAGAGAGAGAGAGAGAGAGAGAGAGAGAGAGAGAGAGAGAGAGAGAGAGAGAGGGAGAGAAAATCAGCAAACAGTCCAGGATGTGTGTGGGTGTCATTCTAATCGACAGCTTTATCTTGTTGTAAAATAATAGCAATATTACATCACTGCTTTGGAGGCTCTGTGAGTCATCTTTATTTCTATGTAGCATCTATTAGACTCTAGCAGCCCCGTCGGATCCTACAACCTCCAACCTGAGCCCTGAGACTCTCCTTCAGCCTCAGTCTCTCTCTACCTCGTCCCCCCGGCCCTAGTGCCCCTGTTTTAGCTCCTACAGTATATCCCAGCCACTGGCGCACTGTTCCAGCTGTCTGATCTGATTCAGACAGCCTCAGTTCTTTTGCCCACCCACAGAGCGCAGACCCTCCTCATAGCCATGTCTGGCTGGCAGACAGACATGCCCTGAATCCAAATAGATTTCTGTCACACACACACACACAAATGTACCGACACGTGCACTCTCCCAGACACACCCATTTGAGGCACATACAATAGCAATGAGGGGCAAAGGTTCAATGAGACATCAATCGCACAAATAAATGCGCAGATACACACGTACTGGACACGCAACGATGGTGAGGTAAAATATTACCGTGTCACTTCCACGCCGCTGGTTGACACTGATGAAAACTAGCTGGATCCGGTTGTCCCAGCATCTCTCTGACAGAATGATGTCAAGCTGTGCAAATGGTTGAAAAAGTCACGGCTCTGACAGCCTGTGTTTCATTAGCTTTGACAGGAGGATAAATCACGCACACTAATAGGCCCTTTGGTAAAAAGAAAGACTGAATGTTAGCCTATCACCACTCAAAATTAATAGCACCCATTCATCCACACAGACAGGCTAGACAATGACACACACACACACACACACACACACACACACATATGCACCCGCACGCACGCAGACACACACAGAGACACAGACACACACACACGTGCGCACGCAGGGCTGTACTACCTGTATGCTGAGCAGACTGGTGAAGATGAGAATTCTTCTCTCTCTGAGCTGAGACTAAGACTGGAAGCCCTGAGTCAAGGCACCACACAGCCAGACTGCCTCACACACGCATGCACGCAGCGGGCGGGCATGCACGCACGCACACACGCACACACACACACACACACACACACACACAACCGGCACCAAAATGTGTGAAGTGAGTGGTTGCCATAGTAACAGACCGGCGGGCCAGGATGGTCGCCGGCGACTTCAGTCCCGGTCTGATTCTGATGCGGGCAGCATGCCTGGGTTTCTCTCTCTCTGTAGCCTCCAGAAAAATAGGGAAAGATGGCTCTGACATTGACTAACATTATAGCCAATATTTTGCTGTTGTGACCATTTGTATCTTTTCAAGTCAACTTGGCTTGTGGAGGTGGAGACTTGGATTACGCCAGGTGAGTAGTATGGAAGCAATTTTTAAGTTTTTAAGTTTTTTCCTTTAGGTTTTTTTTCGTGACCCTGTTCAGTGTTCACACTCAGCAGACGGCTCTTCTTGTCTACTTGTCCGTCTTCATTTCTCCAAACTGGGACCGCGCCGGCTGCATTCTACTGCATGTAGCACACTGTCTGTCTACTGCAGGGGTCACCAACCTTTTTGAGGTCGAGGGCTACCCGAAGGGTAGAGAGTCATGTGGGGGGCTACCTGTTGAAATTTGCTCGATTTACCTTTAAATAATGAGTATTATGCATTTAATCGAGACATACACTCTTTTCTTTCACTGTTGTGAAGAAGAACTCTTCCTCCCACTCCTCTTGAAATTGGTAATGTTTTTTCTTTCGCTTTTCTGCCATTGTTCTTGCTTTCCATCATTTAGCTTAGCCAACTGATATAATCATTGGCAGCTGGCAGTCGCACTGTCGCAGAGTGAATGACGTAGTGACGTAACGTAAAACTAAACTTTGACCCCAGCCCAGGTGGATCAAAATAGTTAATCAATAATTAATTAATTATACACAGACAATAAACGTTTTTAAAACGTATGCATTGTTAAACCAATTATTTTCTACATTTGTGTGTTATTGTGGGAAGGGAGGAGAAAAACAAATAAAAAATACATTTTTCGGATTATATATATATATATTTTTTTTTTGGTATTCCTTTCTTTCCCCTGTGTCTGAGCCTGTTTGTCTGTTTTGTCTTGTTTGTGTAAAAAAAAAAAACATTTTTCTGAATGTGGCCTGCGGGCGCCACAGCGCCACCCCGCGGGCGACCAGGTGCCCGCGGGCACCGTGTTGGCTACCACTGGTCTACTGCATGTAGCACACTGACTGTCTACTGCATGTGGCACACTGGCTGTCTACTGCATGTAGCACACTGGCTGTCTACTGCATGTAGCACACTGGCTGTCTACTGCATGTAGCACACTGACTGTCTACTGCATGTAGCACACTGGCTGTCTACTGCATGTAGCACACTGACTGTCTACTGCATGTAGCACACTGACTGTCTACTGCATGTAGCCAGGCGCGCGGGAAGCTATCTCCCACGAGGGGGTCTGAAGCATAGTCGGACTTGCGCGGCGCGCAAAGCGCGCCGCGCCGAGCACTTTGCGCGTGCACGTGTGAGGTGCGTGCGCGTGCACGTGCGAGGTGCGAGCACACGCAAAGTGCGCTGCGCGGCGCGGCCTTGTGCGAGCATGCTGCGTGAAGTTGGCACTTGTAATGCACAATTTATTGTCTTAAAACTTGAATGGAATCAGGGGTGCCGATTTATGTCTGTGCCAGTGCGTGCCCATGCTTGCGCATGCCCGTCGCCCAACCCATCCCCCGATAAAGCGATAAAGCTGACGCAAACGCACCATAGGAGATTTAACAGCGACCTACACACACACACACACACACACACACACACACACACACACACACACACACACACACACTTCACACACCACTTCAGTTCGACAGAATAGGAACAAGCGACCGAAGCATGCTGTATGTGTCAGTCTGTCACTCTCTCTCTGATACCGCTCAATGCATAAGTGTGTTTACTCACTACGTCAGCAGGGTAGAGTGCACTGACTCATGCAGCTGAGCCAATCAGATTGGGCTATGTTTTGATCAACTCGTTTTGTAACCCGGGGCCGCCAGCGGGCCTCGGGTGGAGGAGTTTGCTATCAAATCAATGTAAAGAGACTCGACCCGCCCAGCCACAGCCTAGAGCCCAGAGCAGAGCACCCACGGGGAAATGAGGGGAGAGAGAGAGAGAGAGAGAGAGAGAGAGAGAGAGAGAGAGAGAGAGAGAGAGAGAGAGAGAGATGCCTGTGACAGTCACTGAAGTTTCGCCAAATGAGGGTGGGGGCGGGGCTGCTGGGGGGGGCTGGGGGGGGCTGCGTCAGGAAGGTGCAGGGGCTGAGGCCGCCACCAGGGGGGGCTGCAGCCCCGGCAGCTCCCCCTTTCCAGCGCGGTTGCATGTAGCACACTGACTGTCTACTGCATGTAGCACACTGACTGTCTACTGCATGTAGCACGCACACTGACTGTCGGCAAGTACCGTATACAACTTATGATGATACAACTCACTGCACAGCACTACCCAGTACCCGCTGGCTCTCTTTGGGTAGAGAAGTTGATTTGGGCAAATAGGGCCAATCGTCAGGGTCTCAATTAGTGGGAATGGGACACCAATTAGGCTGACTCAGGCTGTTAAGATGTGTGGATTTTTACATAAAGACTTTGCCTATAGTGCAGCTTCAAGCAGCTGGTACAAGCTCCTTGACACCATGCCCAGTCTGCTCAAGGACATTGGACATCAGTCAATGCAATCTGCCTGATACGAGACAAGGGCTTCTTCTGCTTGTGCAAGCTTCGCCCCTCCCTCCAATCAACCAATCAACCGATCGATCATCTCTTCCTTTCACTTTCTCACTCTATTAACCGGCCCTCTCTCTCCCCCTCTCTCTTGACCTCTCCGTGCTCCGGCTGACTGGCTTTTTCAACTTTGTTTCAAAGGAATGTCAAGGAGGCAATTTCCTGCTTGGGTAGACGCTGTGCACAGAGACACACACGCACGCGCGCGCGCGCACACACACACACACACACACACACACACACACACACACACACACACACACACACACACACACACACACACACACACACACACACACACACACACACACACACACACACACACACACACACACACACACACACACACACACACACACACACACACACACACACACACACACACACACACACACACACAGCCCTGGTCACAGAATGGCTGAGGGGGAATGCGATTTTTATGTGGGTGAAAAGAGGGCAATACAGTAGTACTGTATAATCAGATTAGGGAATGGGGATGCGACAATATATAGAAATTTAATATATCACAATACAAAAATGTAACGAATGTAATAAATTGTGAAATTAGCTCCATTTGATTGTGTTGTAGTAATCACCATAGTTGATGGGATACCATATCAAAAGCTGTGGTGAGGTCCAGGAGGATGAGGATAGAGCGATAGGCCGGAATAAGCTGCACGGAGGAGGTCGTTGAGATGAGAATTTTGGAAATAAATGGTGAATTGGAGCCGGTAGTTGTTTTGGGTAGTCTGGTCTAAAGCAGGTTTTTCAGAGTTGGTCTGATCATGGCAGCCGTCAGCGATGGCGGAACTGTACCAGTGGACAGAGAGGAGTTGATGATGGAGGTTATCAGGGAAATAATAAGAGGACAGTCATGCTTTAATAATGTTGTGATTATTATTATTATGGCAGATTATTGACAAAAAAAGTGGAGAAGGGGGTTTATAATCCTTACTCTGATCTGAATTTTGACCAAACTTGACAGTCAAGTGTCACTTTTTCAGAAGTAGGACACATGGTACAGAGTCGTGGCTACGGTTCAGGGTTGTTAATCATATCTGCATCTTGCATAGCATCAGTATATGCATGGCAGCAATTATGAGCAAGAATGGAGTTGGAGAAAAATGTATTTAAAACTGCTGAGCTGAGAGTGCATTGTGAACACACACACATGCACGCACGCACGCACGCACACGCGCACGCACGCACGCACGCACACACACACACACACACACACACACACACACACACACACACACACACACACACACACACACACACACACACACACACACACACACAGTAGATCAAAACGAAAGTTGTAACTGCTGAGCGGAGGAGGCCTTTGGTGGTGTTTTCTTGTTGGCTCTGAATCTGAATCTGAATCTGTTTGATTCTCTCATGTCTTTGATACATGCTGATAATGAGCCAGATGAACACACAAGGCCTTGGCGCCTGTTAATTATATAAAAACAGTGGCCAACAGGTAGCTGCTCACTTCAAATGCTGACAGAGACCAGTGCCTTACAAGCACACAGTGCATGTGTGTGTTTACAGTATAGGACTAATGTATGACTATGTGGAGCACTTTTATTTTTATTTTTAAAGTGCTTTCTAACAATAAATATACTCATGAAATTAATTACAAATAAAAACAACAAGGCACCTGAGGATAAATAGATAAGAATAGAGGGGAAAACAACATAATGACAGCAGGTGGAAAAAAGATGGAAGTGACTGTCATGCGGTTCTGTTTGTGATATGTCAAAGCAGCACCTGCATGATCAGGAGACAAAGCTCTTGACATTTACACATAATTACACATTAGGCTTAATGCATCACTTATTCAGCCCGTCATTGTTGCAGGAGGTCAACAAGGTGGATACAGTCTCTGCACACCCAAGTGTGTGACAGGTGCGTCGGATGAAGATATATAGTAGAACAGGACATTTTTCGTCCAGAAATAAAAAATATTTCTCCAGAGAAGGGAGATGGTGTGCGGCATTTTTCTGTTCTACAGGAGGTCAACAAGGAGAATGACATAACCCTTTGGACAGGGATTTGTCAGGATATACACCGTATTATTTGTGTAAGATTTTGAGTTTTGGAGTCTTAACATTGTATTTTTCATGGAACAAGTGATACAAATCTGCCGATGGGGTGAGATCCATTTGTTTCCAATCCAAATCAATGTGTTTCAAGAGCTCTCTTGAATCCAGCATGCTTTTCTGGACCACAGTGCCTGCCTTCTTCTGCCTTTTCCCTCAATATATTTGGCACTTGTTTCTAGAACCTTATCAAAACATGTAGATCAGAGATTCATTCACTCCAGTGTGGTGTGGAGGAGGATTTCCCTTCACAGCTTCAGTCTGTAGGCTACAGCAACCTGCAGTGATCTTTCCTCACTCTGCCTTAAGGAGCTACAGTAGCACACCTAGCATAATGGCATTATTATGGCTTTCAATGGAGGGTTGAGGTGTCGCATGATGGTCGGAGAGCTGTTTCAGAGGCTTGTCCACCCTGATGAGAACACAATTCTACACATGCGCACGTCTCGGCACGTCCCCTAACTATCTATGAGAGCATCTACCAATGCCTCTTATTAGCATTGACTGCTAATTGTGAGGGTTCTGAACCACCCCATACCCTTTGGTGTGTTCTGTCTTTTTGTACTTATTGTCTTCTTTTTAATGTGTATCACATATCTGAGTGTTGTCAGGCACCCGTATGGTCTGTTAGGCACTGATTGGTGCCATGGGGTTCAACCAAATTGCCTATTGGTTGACTCATCTCCTCTGTTTGCCTATATAAACAGGCCCCACTGTCTTCGTATCCAGATACCAGATGAAGGTCACTTGACCGCAGGGCCGCTGCTGGCCATTTGGGTGCCCTAAGCGTAATTGTTTTGTGGTGCCCCCCCCCCCCCCCGCAAAACTTTCAATAACTGTCAAACGAAAGACTGCAAATTCATTAATTATGAAGGATACTAGTGTATCTCACATTACATTACATGTGGCAAACAAACAATTGTTAGAATTACTGTACATGTCAGCAAACAAGCGATTGTTAAACTGTACATGCAAGCAGGGGCGGACTGGGATCATAATTCAGGCCGGGCATTAGATACCAAGGAGGCCAGGCCGATACGGGCCGACGTGCGTGCCGGCGTCCGAAGGGCGGCGGCGAAAAATTTGGGCTGTTTGAAGCCCAATTTGGGCCGTTTGAAGCCCAATTTGGACCGTTTGAAGCCAGATTTGGGCTGTTTGAAGCCAGATTTGGGCCGTTTGAAGCCCGATTTGGGTCGTTTGAAGCCAGATTTGGGCCAGTTGAAGACAGATTTGGGCCGTTTGAAGCCCAATTTGGGCCGAGTCCAATTTTACAATGAGATGCACCCACTTTAACCCTGAATAAAGTAATAAAAACACTAGTAAACCAGTAGGCGGCGCCTGGCCTGCTGTTCAGTGAGTGGTCTGACTGAGGGCACCAAAACATTTTTTTTTTTTTTTTTTTTGGTGGCCTCAGTCACATGATGCCCTACGCAGTCTGCGTACTCTGCGTAATGGGGTGCGGCGGGCCTGCTTGACCGAAACGTAGACCTCAACAGACACTCAACAGTTGCTAGAGCTCATGGGTTTTAGCCTCCTTTAGTGTCCAGCTCCCATGGCGGGGGGCAGTGCACAATGCGGGGTACATACTGTACTGTATGGGCAGCTACAAAACAACTTTCAAAAGCCTGTATCACTGGAGAACCCTCACTGTGTGGGGATGAGAGGTTCATGGTTAACGTATCACTGGAGAACCCTCACTGTGTGGGGATGAGAGGTTCATGGTTAACATATCACTGGAGAACCCTCACTGTGTGGGGATGAGAGGTTCATGGTTAACATATCACTGGAGAACCCTCACTGTGTGGGGATGAGAGGTTCATGGTTAACATATCACTGGAGAACCCTCACTGTGTGGGGATGAGAGGTTCATGGTTAACATATCACTGGAGAACCCTCACTGTGTGGGGATGAGAGGTTCATGGTTAACATATCACTGGAGAACCCTCACTGTGGGGATGAGAGGTCTTTTGTCACAGGATGCTGAATGGCCCCTTGTCATTAGACTCGGCAGCAAAACAAAAAGACACCAGATCGAAAGGCAGTTGCCGTTGGAAACAAAAGCCTCTGCAAAGTAAATTGTGGGGGAGCCGTTGCCATGGTTACATGATGGGTACATTATTGCTCCTGACTCTCGAGGGGGAAGCAAAGAACAGCAAGAGAGAGAGAGATTTTAGCCATTAATTACACCGTGTTTAATAACCGTGTGTGACTCTATCAAGGACTCAGAGAGCTGCCAACCCACGCGCAAACCAACGCTGTGTCTCTCTCTCTCGCTCTCACACACACACACACACACACACACACACACACACACACACACACACACACACACACACGCACACACACACACACACACACACACACACTATGGTGTGGTAATTATATGATGTAACTAGAAAAGTGCACTCAGTAGAGTGCAGATCTATGCCAGGCACTGCTACGCCTAACCGTGACCAAACCAAAACCCAACTGTGAAGGGAACTGCTTGTGCAGATTCAAGATTCAAGATTTTTATTGTCACTCCATGGTACAAGTATCACGTGTGAAATTCTTGTGCTGTGGACTCCGTTTACAACATAGTACAAGTATAACAGGGCATATGAGTGCAAAAACAACAAGAGACACAACAAGCAATAAGGCAGTATAGTGATAAGACAAGTCAGAGACAGTGGCATATTCACTGCACACAGGTGCACATGTCGTGTGCATACTTTAGACGTGCTTAAACATTTTAAATTCGGCGTATTTGACATACAGGTGCAAATAGCATATTCCTTATTAAACATACAATTAAACTCGGCGTTTTAAATTCGGCGTATTTGACATACAGGTGCAAATAGCATATTCCTTATTAAACATACAATTAAACATTAGACATACATGCTTGCTGATAACAAGGCAACATTAAACCTTTAATTCACCTTAACATTTAATTTAGTTTGGCGTACGGCACGTATCGTGCTTATATCCTCTCTTACAGTAGCCTATATATATCGTAACAAAAAAGCTTGTTTGAGTCAGTTAACATTGGCAAAAGGGTGGGGGAAAATAAGAAATAAAGCAACAGTGTGCAGCCCCCCCAAAAATCAATAACAGTAGGCTACAAAGAGCGAAAGTCTTCCGGTTTAGGCATATGCACCAAGAGATTTCATCCGGCATTCTTTTTTCCATCTAAGCATTTCGTAAAATGCTTCTAAAAATTGTTGTATTTGGTCTAATCAAACGATTCAGCAATATTTGAAATCACGAGGGACCATAGAAGATTTCACCTTGACTGAGGTACAATCATTGAATGTGATGAGAACCATCTCCTTTTATATCAATGTGTGCTTTTTTCATTTTTGTGTCTATCTCACGACCTTCTAATTGGAGAGCGGGATGGCAAGGCGTGGCGTGGCGTGGCATGGCACAGCGTGGTGCACAATTGCTGAACAGCTGAGCTGCGGGTGGCGAGCTACATATGCGAGCCCGCGGAGCGGTGGAGGCCGGGCGAGCGCGCGAGCTGCGTCTGCGAGCGGGCGAGATCTCGAGGGAGAACCAACGAGGTACGGTAGAAATGAGCGATGAGGAGGAGGAGGGTGACAAGGACGAGGCACGGTAGGCTAGAAAGGAGCGCACTCTGTTTCTAGATGCGTTAATGCCTAGTACAATATGTGCGGGGGTAAACAGGATTTAGGTCCAAAAGTCCCTCCCCGCAACTTAAATTAAGAATGACAAGGGGAATTCTCAGCTGTTTTTTATTTTGCTCGTTATTAAGTATAATTTGCAAAATTTACAGTAAATTACCTATTTTGAGAATTATTATTTTTTGTTTGGTGGCATGATTTGATAATGACCATTTCATTTTAAAATGCAGCAATGACTACAATTGGAACATATCCACAGTGATGCAATGATAAACCTTCCCTTGACATGGTTAAGCCCCAAAAGCAATGAGACGCTCGCGTTTTGAAGTCCACCCATTGTTTTAAACGGCCGAACACACACCAAGAGCGTTCTGATGCGCGTCAAACTGCCTTGACGCCCGTACTCCCAACCTGTTTCGATTTTGGAGCGTCAAACGAGCAAATGACGCGCATCAAGTTTCGCTCCCAGTGCGTTTGCGGCTTTAGTCTTATTTGTATGCTATATGTGATTAAGGACCCCAAATTAGAAGAATTGAATTTTGCAAAACCGTCTCATGAAGGCAGATTAAAATTTGATTTGCACATATGCCAGGTGGAAGGGACCACTAGACCACCAGCCTGATGCGTGAACCACTAAGTCAGTCTTACCTGCAGTTATAGCGTGCGCCCCTGTCAGGTCCCCATTGAAGCCATTGAAGGGGGCGGTGGCCACGTGGGCCCCCCCAGGCTGGCAGGTCCTATAGGCGGAAGAGGAGTAGCCATTGGCCCCGTGGCTGCCCGCGGGGTCCTGCCCTCCTGACGGGACCCACTGGGGGGCGCCGTCTTCTGGCTGCCGACTGTCTGCCATGCTGGAGCTAGCTAGCAGCAGGGGGATGGCGGGTGAGGGAGGGGGGTCTCTCTCTCTCTTCTCTAGCTGAGAAAGAGAGAGGAAGCGAGATAGAGAGAGAGAGAGAGAGAGAGAGAGAGAGAGGGATGGGCAAGAGGAGCAGGGAGGAGAGGAGAAGAAGGGAGGTATGGTCACCATTCAGCATGTCCGTGTTGTTAACTGCAGTGTTCACAATGTCTCATAATGTAGGATCAACACTGTGGGGAGCACGCTGCACCGCTCACATTGTCACTTGTAATCCCTGCTGCAGCCTCTTTGAGCGTCACCGTCAAGTCCCAATTCTGCGTGGGCGTGTGTGTGCGAGAGAGGGGGGGGCGGGGAGAGAGAGAGAGGGAGGGAGACAGAGAGGGGGAGAGAGAGAGAGAGGGAGAGAGACAGAGAGGTGGAGAGAGAGAGAGAGAGTGAGAGTGAGAGACAGGGAGAGAGAGAGGCGGGGGGGAGAGAGAGAGAGATTTTATATTGTCCTTTTGGGTGTTTGAAGGCTCAGTGGATGAACCCTATTGATTTTTGTTGTGTTGTGTGTGAGAACTCATCTGGCCAGTGGCCAGCTTGAAATCACAATGGGTTTGAAAATGAACAGAGCAGACCTTGAATTTCTCTGACTCATGGATGGTGCGGGGGCGTGGCTCACGCAGATACACACAAACACACACACACACACACACACACACACACACAGATCATATGAGCCATAACGCTACGGTATATGGGTCCGACATGGGACAGATAAGGGCCAGTCAGTGTCATCCACATAGACCGTGAAAATACATGGACGTAGTCACCGAGACGTCACGTCTTTGGACTCGTGTTTTGAAGCCTCGAGGTTGGCCTTTTCACCGTCGCCATCTCGGTTATTTGGAGCCAGAAGTGACGTGTATTTGGACGAGAAGAGTCGCTGCCCACTGGTCGTCCACCTCTGATGGCTACAATGCAATTTCTTTGATCTCATTTTTATTGTACAACTGATCAGGTTGTCTATCGGACGAATCAGCATGACATCACAACAACAACAAAAGTACTTCCTGGTGGCACTGCAGCAGAAACTAGTATGAAATAAAGCTGAAAAGCTGTGCCAAACAGACGTTAATATCTCAAAAGCTATACACCACATGGCTTATATTTTGACATTGTGAGTGAGAGCAGAAGTGGCTACAGGGTCAAGATGTATAATAGATGTATGTAGTGTTAAAGTTGTGTGAACTGTCGCAGTTTTAAAATGTGTGAATTTAGTAAAAAGTAGTGAGTTTCTGGCTCCATAGGGTCCCACTATAAAGGTCGAAAAAAGTATAAAACATAAGCTGCAATTTCTCAAACAAGTACAAGAGATAATTTAAAGCTGAATTAAGATGATAGAGTTGTAAAAGTGGTTACTTGTTTAACGTTAAAACGGAGTGTCTAGCTCTTTGTATCCCTCCTATCTGATGAACAGAGAGGACACTGAATGAATGAGGCACCAGCAGAGACAGAAGAGGGAGCGTGCTCTAACGGGGAATTGATGTTGTTTCAGGAGGGCTGTGGCCAGCGGGACTTCAGGCATTTGCCAGGCGGTGTGTGTGTAGACCGCAGTGCATCATGGGATGTGTGTGGATGGGGCAATTTGTCACTTGGCTCTGCAGTCCGCTGAGACGGCGAGGCTTAAGAGAAGTCCGCTGCAGAAACAGTAGTCAATAACAGCAGCCTGGAACTGAGGCCCTGCTACAGTGATCACTAGTCAGCTGCGTTCACCACACATTATTCAATACTGTCTGCACACAGGGGGATAGAATAGAATTGAATATAATAGAATGGTGTGTTATGAAACGGCTATAAAGCTAAACAGATCCGAGAGTCGTGACCATGGACTGTATGTCGTGACGCTGTGGAGTTGTGGAGCGTTCACACTGCATGACTGACCACCAGAGGGAGTGCCAATCTGAATGAAGCGCTGCACCATTAAAAAGATGGACATAGCCACCAACTAGATATAGCAATATCACATAGCCACCAACTAGATGAATGATGAATAGTTTGACAGTTATTGAGAGTTGATTTGAGTTAATGAGTTATTAATTTGAGTTAGTGTGGACCAGTGATGTCACTGGTCCACACTTTAACACTCAATAACTGTCAAATTAAATGACAGACTTCAAAACCGTTTACAGTTTTCTGATATACTACTGATGTTCTAATGATACAAAGCTGGTTGAAAATGGGCGGAGTGTTCCTTTAACGTGGCTCTCGTATTGAAGGCTTGAGTTCTTTTTCTTTTTTGGTCCCATTTTTCAGCCAGAAGCAGCTAGAATGAGACCGGGAGCGAGAGCCGCCTGCTATTGGTCCATGATAGGCGAGCTGCGTGATCACTGGACAGGCGACCTGTCAATCACGCCCCAAAGGATAGCCTGTCTTATCGTCTACTTTACTGTAAATGGGACCAAAATGAACATCATTCTGTTTTGAAGACTTGAAACTAGTAATTGAGACCATGAACTTAGGAACATCCGAACATGATTACTGAGGTAATAAATCAAGTGAGAAATAGGGTCATTTTCCCATACAATCGGACTTCTTTTTGAAGTGGAGTGGAGTTGCACCCTGCTGACCATTAGAAAGAATGCAGGTTGAAGGCACTTCTGCATTGGCATCATTTTTCAGACGCAGAGGTTGCCCCTTGTAAAAAAACACACTATCCCGTCTGTTGCTGTCCCGCTACCATCACGCTGTTCAAGTCTCCATCAAAAAGCACTCCCGATATTAAAGGTGCCATAAAATACAGAGATCGGAATACCACCCCGGCTCTAACTGTCTCCCGCACCCCTCTCCACCACCGTCTGTCTTATATTATACAACACGTAGTTCCGGCCGAGCAATTTGATTGGACAAGAGGGATCCTACCAGTGACGATATTTCATGATAACGCACTGGCGCTTCACTGTGTGTAGATCACTCCGCTTCACAGCTGCCCTAATCAACAAAATGCTTCACAGCTGTAGAGTAGACAGTAGTAAAGTAGACAGCCTGCAGTTAATTAGGCTGATTAGGCTACATTTTCGGCAAAGCAGAAAGCTGAGGGGACTATTTTTGTTGGCGGAGGAATAAATAGAGAAATCATATATTTTCTCAGCTTTTTGTAATTTTTTTAATCAGCTTTGTTTAATAGAACTGTTATATAAAAGCAATATCACACTCGAGGTCGTGCTGTTGTTGTCTAATATTGGCACTGCTGTGATTATCTTCGGCACTCGGCCGACCGAATCACAGCAGTGCCGATATTAGCCAACAACAGGCAACAGCACTCCCTCTCGTGTGATATTGCTTAAGTGAAGGTCACTATGACCATCCCTGACCCGTGGCCAGACAGGGTGTCAGTGGTGGGGCATGAAGAGGAAAGGAAGTGGAGCACGGCTTCCTGGAGCCCTGCTGAGCTGCTGATGACAGTATTTTGCTGATGTGCATGTCCGTGCAAGTGCGTGTGCGTGTGTTCGCGCGCGTGTGTGTGTATGTGTGTTTGTGTGTGTCTGTGTGCGTGCGTGTGTGCGTGTGTGTGTGTGTGTGTGTGTGTGTGCGTGTGTGTGTGTGTGTGTGTGTGTGTGTGTGTGAGTCACTGAAGCACCACCACCTGCTGGGTTAAGGTCTGAAAGAGGAGGATTGGGGCTGTAAAAGTGCATCATGAAAACCCAGCAAGCTCGGTGGTGAGATGAAAGCTGCGCCAGGGGAGGTTTTAAGGTGAACATCCGGCCGTCTTCTCAGTCTCCATCACTAAGTGAGACTGCAGCAGAGAAAATGCCCACTTATTGAGCTGCCATGTATTTGCCCTGTTTGCCCACATTAAATAGGCTCTATGCACGCAACACTTTCCTGTTTGATTGTGGGGCAGCTGTGGCTCAGGAGGTAGAGCGGGTCGTCCATTAATCAGAAGGTCGGTGGTTCGATCCCCCGGCTCCTCCAGGCCGCATGTCGAAGTGCCCTTGGGCAAGACACTGAACCGCAAATTGCTCCCGAGGCAGGGTGCTGTGCCAGCACCTATGAATGTATGGGTGAATGTAGGCACATTGTAAAGCACTTTGGATAAAAGCGCTATATAAATGCAGTCCATTTAGCATGATGTTAGGCTGCCCCACCATCTCCGGTCCTATAGACTACACTACTCTTACACTAGTCTATTGTACCAAAAGAAAAAGAAGACATAAACTATCTTATTTTTGTGTATTTTATTCCAATTTGTGTGTCGAGGTTTAATTACATTATGCAATGAGCTCAAAATGTCTTAAAGTCTCAATTAGGAGATTTTCATTGATGATTTTCAAGACGTTTTGAACTCATGGCATAACATAATTAACCCTCGACACACAAATTGGAATAAAATAGACCAAAAACTAGAAGGGCACTCAGAGAGCGCAGACCTCCGCCAGGGTCAATACTCAACTCTGCTATGATATGCAAATTTTGTGAGTCGGATCAGAATCCACACCCCTTTCCTGACCACGCCCCCTCACACCACCCAGATACACCTAGCCACCCCCCTACCCCCCCTCGAATCACAACTCTCTATGACCTTCCTATGCCTAGTTATAGCCCCCTCCTATGCCTATAGTTATGGTCCCTTTTCCCTAGCCCCGCCCCCTTCCTTGCCTCGCCACGGATCAGATCCATGCCAAAATGTAATGGGTTCTTCCTTGGCCCCTGCTACACCCTCCCGGCTCCCACCAAGTTTCATGAAAAGAGGCAGAGTAGTTTTTCCGTAATCCTGCTAACAAACAAACAAACAAACAAACAAACAAACAGACAAACAAACAGACAAATGGCACAGAAAAAATAACCTCCTTGGCGGAGGTACTGTAATAGTTTTTTTTTTTAAAGGTACAATAAGACTATAGAGAGCCAAAGTCGACGTCACTTCCTGCTTCAGCATGAGCACCAAGAGATTTCATCCGCTATTTATTTTCCATAGACATTTCAATGCTTATAAAAAATAGTTTTACTTGGTGAAACCAAGCTATATTTGCAATCAGGAGGAGAGAAAAAAACAGAAACAATAATTTAATTTAATTTTTCTGAGTGAAATGTTCTATGATATCTCCTGGTTCTAAATATAGCTAAATCATTTGGTTTGACGTTTGCCTAAGTAAAACTATTTTATAAGCATTTTACAAAATTGCCACGCTTTTGAATAAATGAATACGCCATTTGGAGCTGCCAATGTGTAAAATTTCCAACTTTAAGTATGTCATGACTCATGAACAGTAAAGCCTCCTACACATGATCCGTGGTAAAACAGCTCTGCGCCCGCTGTCCCGTTGTTTTCCTATGGTGGAGAGCGGCACTGCTCAACTAGGATGCAGCACTACCCTTGGTGACGCGCACAGCTGGATTTTGCCACTTTTGCGCTACGCCCAGAGTTCAAAATATCTCAACGCTGACCTACTTATCGCTGCCCTTTCATGAGCACAACCAATCAGAGGAGAAGAAGATAGCCACTCGTGCCACTGCCGCTGCTTGCCTTCTTGTCCTGCAGATTTGCGCTCCGCTCACCAGATCGCTCTACCTCGCCGTGAGAAAAGTGCAGAATGTTATCATGTGAAGGCGCCTTAAGTGGCAAGGAGAGGAGAAGAGAAAAAAAGTGGAGAGGAGAGTAGACAAGAGGGAACTTGTCACGATGAGTGGAGAGGGGAAGGGGTGAGGCAAGTGGAGAGCTGAGTAAAGTCAACCAGACGAAAAGAGACATGTCCTCAAGGCACTGTGTCTAGTGAGGAGCGAGTGAGATGTGATAAGATGGAGTTCGAGGCCGGGCGTCTCGGGCAGGTTTGTTGCTCTTGGCACAAAGTCTGTGGCGGCGTGCCAGAGGGACGCAGCTTGATCTTGATATGTCCCCTCTCTGTGCCAGGGAAGAATGGAATTGAATAGCAGGCAGACTGGCAGAGCTGGGCACTGCTGCAGTGGCACGTTTTGGGTGATAACACTCATTAAGGTACAACGATAGTAATGTTATTAATTACTTTTTCAAGTTCGGTAATAATATTACAGTTACTAACCCCAAAAATAAGGTGCTGCTTTTATTATCACCCTTCCGGGGTGGGAATTTTGTTGTTTTAGGGGCTTGGCCATTTGGCCTTTGGCGTGGCATATTTTTTTAGGGCACAAGACCACATGCCAGGGCACAAAGGCCACTGCTCTATTGACTCTGCTGATTCTGAAAATGTGTGTTAAAATGAGACAATTACACATCCTTTGCATAGGACAGGCTACATTAAACTGAGACCACTGATGCTTTGGAAGCAACTGACAGTAGCAGGCTGGTAGCAGGGCACCGCCAAGGTGGCCTTAGGGATCTCAGGGCATCACGGCAGGGTGTAATTCCCACCCTGTCCCCCTCTAAAATATGAGTTGAATTGTGACCCAGAATAAGAATAATCAGCTATGGAACATGAGTGAATATAACCATCGAACAATTTGTTTTCAGTGATCGTCCTCTCACACCGAGCATGGACTTTCTCCGCGTGGAAGTATTCACACTACTTTGAAAAGAAATAGTAAAAAAAGTTGACTTTCTCTTATACCCACTACTTTTATTTTATGCAGCAAAAGGACGACAAGAACATTTTTGTCATAAACACTGTTTGGGTTTCCTGATCATTTGCAGGAGAGGAAACGGACTTATTGAAATCTTTGGAAAGAGAGGAAATGGCCAGTTTTAGAGGCTAATATGATGACTAGTGATACAAATGACTGCTTCCAGGAAGTAATAAGAAAAGCAATAGCATTGCTGTTGAAATGAGTGACAACATTACTTTTCCAACACATAGATCTTCAAAGACATAATCCAATGCCTGCATAAACACAAATGTATGTGCGCACAATTAAAGTGCATTGCTATTATACAGTCTAAACAATTGTCCAAATCCAGAGCGAGGTGAGTGAAGATGACGTCAGTATATATATATAAAAAAAAGCTTGCAGTGCACTGACTTATGCAACTAAAAGGGTTTACCTAGTCTGACTCACTGGAAGCAGGCTGTGGGGATAAGCTCTGCCATTGGTGCCGACCATTTCAGTAGCTAGTATTTGAAGTTCAAAGACATCCAGTATTATTATTATTATTATTTTATTTTTTTAAGTTAAATAAATGCATGATGTTGACAAAGTCAATGAGTAATCAGATTAAATACAGATAAATAGTAGAGTGCGCACATCCACTCAACACTTCATTCTGAAGAAGGTTGTGAGACCGAAACGTCTGAATAAATCTACTGGGAGATACTGTATCTTTAAGCGGTGTGCGGACTCTACTTTTTATTTGTAATCACATTAAATAATCATGATTATGATTTTTGCCATAATCGTGCAGACCTACTTCCATGGCAGATTCCAACTCAGCTCAGGTGTGCAAAATCAATAGCTAACAAATGGTGCTGGCCACTAATTAACCATTTCTGCCCATTTAGTCACCAATATGAATGCTGTCAGCCCGACGGTGTCCGAGGAAAACAGAGACAAAATACATACGTACGTAGGTTTGCTCATTGTGTGTAAGATCATGCACTACAGACAAAGAACTTTTATGGAAAGAAATGACAGCTCCATATTGCCCCATTGCAACATCAGCGCCCAGCAGCCTCCGCCATTTTTTATTTTTGGAAGCGTGACAGCGCCAAAAGAACCTCGCACAGGCTCGCAGTGGTCAGCTGCGGTAGCGCGGGCCCCTATAATCAGCCTCTCTAAACAGTAACTCAACGGGAGAACACTCTAAATTTCGTGGATTCACATGTTTTCTGGGCGTACTGCAAATCTTGATTGAAGTGGTGTAGTGCAGGGATGTAAAACAACAACCATATTGTGGAAACTAAGCAAAATTTTTCGTTTTCTTTGTTTAGTTTTTTCAAGATAAATAGCTAATGCGGCTGTCGTCCACCACTCCGTCAGAAGTGTGTTGCCGTGGTTTTAACCTCGGGTCCTTTGCATTTACTATTTATCTTGAAAAAACTAAAAGAAAAAAAAGAAAAATTTTGCTTAGTTTCCACAATATGGTTGTTGTTTTACATCCCTGCACTACACCACTTCAATCAAGATTTACAGTACGCCCAGAAAAGATGTGAATCCACGAAATTTAGAGTGTTCTCCCGTTGAGTTACTGTTTAGAGAGGCTGATTATAGAGGCCCGCGCTACCGCAGCTGACCACTGCGAGGCGCATTCTGTTTCCAAAAATTCCGGAGTGTCATCTCTTTCCTTCCATGCTCTTTGCTACAGACTTGGTCTGCCACTTGCTGCTGAAGCCTGAAACTGTTGAGAGTCCCCCATGTGGACAGAAGGGTGATGACGGAGCATGGAGACATGATAGCTGCCTTCTCTCTGCCCGCTGCACTAACGCTGGCACAGAAATCTGTTTCCCAGGCATGAATCAGCAATGACACTTTGCCTTTGCCAACATAGATGTGAGATGATGAAAATGTGCTACTTTGTTTTTACCCTTGTGCAGGACTCTCATGCTAAAATGTGATAGATGATGCTGCATTAGGTACTGGAGGAAATTCTGCTTGTTTCATCGGGAAAGCTGAAAAGCCTCCTGCAGACATTGTGGGGGGTAATTTTGCTCAAAACCTCTACAGAATCTCCGTCTGGGAATTGGGTGGGTGGTAGGCGAGTGCTTTTACCTAACACTACCCAGACGCCCATAATGTTTTTCTATTAATTGTGCTGTAGCATTATTGTCACTCCAAGTGCTATTTTTCCACAGTTTGTTGGGGACAGTTTGTTGTTTCTACAGACTGACATTGTCTCGGCTCAAAAGATTCTC
The DNA here is from genome assembly GCF_964638095.1 of Poromitra crassiceps. Taxonomy (NCBI): domain Eukaryota; kingdom Metazoa; phylum Chordata; class Actinopteri; order Beryciformes; family Melamphaidae; genus Poromitra; species Poromitra crassiceps. Next base: position 21,677,063 of record NC_139627.1, on the reverse strand, counting down.
AAGTACGAGCTTGCAGATATCAGCAGATTGGAGGCTAATTACAGGCTGTGACTGCAGAAATCACCCTCCTCACATTAAAAATAGCAATTAGCAAAAACAAATCTATCTAGGACACCATACAACACTCAAAAGTATTTTGGAGATAAGCTCGCAAATTTAACTTACTAAATTATTTAATTTACCCCATTAGTCATCTCCTTACGAACAGTCTCTTTCCGCCTCTCTCATCTGTTTCTTCTTTTCTTTGATTCTTCATCATCCTCTCACCTCTGCATCTTATCCTCCCACCTGCTATTCCTTCTATCCCTCTTCACCCTCCTCTACCTCCTCCTTCACCTCCTCCTCCCGTCCTCATCGCCCTCCTACAATCTGAACACTTCCACATGCCAGTGTCTCATTGTGTGTGTGTGCATGCGTGTGCGCGTGTGCGAGCATGCGTATGTGTGTGTGCGTGTGCATGTGTGTGTGTGTGTGTGTGCATGCGTGCGTGCGTGTATGTGTGTGTGCGTGCACGTGTGTGCACGTGTGTGTGTGCGTGCGTGCGCCTGTGTGTGTGCGTGCGCGCATGTGTGTGTGTGTGTGTGTGTGTGTGAGTCACACTGATGCTGCATTGCAGGGCTCTCCACTCAGGGCTGTCTCACTGCATGAGGCAGGGAGCACAGGGAAGCAGTTTGGGGACACAAGCAGGGTTTTTCCTGGCTCAGAATGGGCCTTTGGGGGGTGACTACAGACAGCAGTAAGCATGATCGGTCCGCATAAAGACTGAACTTATGGAGCAATGTTTTTTTAATTAAAGCACCTTAAGTTTCAGACTTGAACTCATTTCAACATAAAAAATGTAGGACTTTGAAATTCTCAAAAATGATACAGTAAAAATGTAATCCAATACCACAATACCTGGATGAACCCCCTCACTGAGGAGGAGGCCTAAAACGACCATTCTCTATCGACAGATTCAAAATCAGATGTCTTTCTGTCAACATTGTCTATTTTTACGGGGCAGGGTATTTCCTGGCTGATGTGAGCTAGACGCGACCAAACGGAACAGTCAAACAATGTTCCAGAAGCATAACAGTAGTAACCTTACATATTACATATTTACGACATTATTTACATTACATTATCCACACAAGACGGTCGGTAACGTTATTAGTGGAGCTTCTGGGTGTTAAGCGATGATCTGTATTAGTTAGCAAGCAAGCTAACGTTATGATAGGCTAAGGTGACCAGACGTCCCCGATTTTCGGCGACAGTCCCGGTTTTTGGTGACCTGTCCCCGATTTTCTACTGGTGTCTGCGGCCGATATGACTCTAGCTCTAGCAAGCTCATTCTTAAATCTCGAGTGAAGATACTTACAGGGTATGACTGTAAGACCTACAGCATCCATTGGGACCAACAATGCCATGCTACCTTGTCGGGAAGGGGGCTAAATAATGAATTTTGAAAAACCGGCATATGGTCAATTTCAAAGGGGACCCTTGACTTAGGGCTGGGCGATTAATCGAATTTTAATCATGATTACGATTTGGGCTGTCCACGATTATGAAAACAAGATAATCGACATACAACGATTTTGCGGCTCTTGTCACTCTCGTTCTGTCTTGTGTTGTAAATCAAGCGCACCCCTTCCTTTGCAGCGGTGTGCTCGGCCCCTCCCCCAAAGCCCAAAACACACACACACCGCTCGAGTTGGGAATGACTGTCATGTGAACAGAGAGCCACTGCACGTTTCTCCTCCCCGCTTATTTCCGTGGTAGCACAAGAATAAGATGAGAGAAGTCACAGAAAGAGAGCTGCTGGTCGAGAGGAGAGGTAAAACAACGTATGTGGGGTGGAAACACTATGGTTTCGCCGAGTTTAAAGGTCCACACATCAAGAGTGATGCGAATATACAGCACGGAATTGCAATGCGAGTTTTGACCCACCTGTCAATCACAGCCACAGACTTGGAACAAACAGTGCAAGATATGCGCGGTCGTGGCTGCACCCCGCAACACGACCTCTCCCTCTTTCTTTAATCACTTGAAATCCACTCACAAAGTGGTCTATGACCAAGCAATAGACGCTAAACGAACAAAAAGACAAAGCCCCATCTAGTTACTCCTGCCACCGCAACACAGTCATCGATTCAGGACACTCTTTACAATGCGACCGCATATTCAACAGCTAAGAGCTCACAGATAAACATTAACAATAGCCTATTATGAACCTAAACGTAAGTCGCTTTGGATAAAAGCATCTGCCAAATGAGTAATTTAATGTAATGTAAACCGTAACGTTACTCAATAGCGTTCTCATTTGGTTAGATTTGAGGTTTAAGGACTACTAGTTCAGATGTTTACCAACATATTGAATGTAGATTAATAGTTGCAGTTGGTTGTGGCAATTCACTGCAACATAGTAGGCCTACATATACTGTATATTTATTTTAGTTTTTATTTTATTTCTAAATCTTTGCACTTTTATTATTTATTTTCACTTATTTATTTTCAATTATATCTTAAAATCCAAAGACATCCAATGTTAAATAAAAAGCCAGTGTAAATGTTCAATAAATTCATGATGTTCTCAATGTCAATGAGTAATTGTGTTAAATAATCGTGATCTCAATATCAATCAAAATAATCGTGATTATGATTTTTGCCATAATCGTGCAGCCCTACCTTGACTGCTCTCATCTCAATATATCTGAATGAGAATGGATTCTATGAGTCTATGTTTTGATCCAGGCATTCAACAAGTGTTTACATGTTCTGCTGCAGCTCTTTCACTAGATCTTGAACAATGAAGAAGCAATTAGGACTCCACCGAAAATACTTTTTGAGATCTGAGGCTTTTCATAAAACATCCGGCGCTGTAGGTTCAGAAGGCCAGGCCAATGCTGCTGGGGAACACATTGCCATTTTGTAAAGGGGCACAGTGAATGACATGTGTGTGTGTGTGTGTGTGTGTGTGTGTGTGTGTGTGTGTGTGTGTGTGTGTGTGTGTGTGTGTGGGGGGGGGGGGGTCAACCAGGGGCCTCTTCGTGAAGCCGACACTGTTTATTACAGTACAACAGCCATGGACAAAATAAATGAAACCGGAATCATTCCCCTTTATTATTTCATAGGTAATAACATTGGATATTTTGATGATATATTGATTGCCGGACTGGAAATGTCCCCGATTTTCATTTGATAAATCTGGTCACCTTATGATAGGCAGCCTCAGCAGCTAGCTGTTAGCTGACCAAATGGAACAGAACTATTACTGCAGTCAGTCAAGCAATGTTCCATCATAAACATAAGCACAACGGTAGTAACGTTAGGCATATTTGCGACTGTTGCATTATCCACACAAGACGGTAACGTTATTAGCAGAGCTTCTAGGTGGAAATCCATAGCCGCGTTAGCAAGCAGCTAAGCTAATGTTATATATAGCCGGGCCAAAACCACAATACCACAGCAGCTAAAAATACAAAAGCTAAACATAAGGTCCCTCCATGAACCGAAAACACAGCCCCGAATCTAGTTTCCCCCCGACGTCGGTCAAATTGCTGCTGTTTGGCCAGACGGGCTTCACTAGATAAATCTTTTTTCTTTTTCTGTGTGGACTTTCTACTGGACTCTGTGTTGTTGGTTGATGCTGACATTCATTGACTGCATCAACTAGCGCAGGGGTGCCCAATACGTCGATCGCGATCGACCGGTCGATCGCAAAGGTAGTGTGGTCGATCGCATGGCATTGAGGGAATTTTTTTTTTTTTTTTTTTACTGTTTTTCCACTGTTTCCACTGTTTTTCCACTGTTTCCACTGTTTTTCCACTGTTTCCACTGTTTTTCCACTGTTTTTCCACTGTTTCCACTGTTTTTCCACTGTTCCACTGTTTTCCACTGTATACTCAGTGTATATATATATAAATAAATATGTTTGGTAGATCACTTTGACTTGGTCATTTTAAAAGTAGCTCCCAAGCTGAAAAAGTGTGGGCACCCCTGAACTAGCGTAACGTAACGTAATGTTAGCATGTGTTTTTAGCCTTCTTCTTCATTGGTCTTTAATGGCTGAAGGAGCGCTGGGAGGCGAGAGGCAGGCTCGTGAACGCGCAGAATGTCACATCCGCCATTTTTGCCAGGAAATCTCTACCCGTGAGGACCTGAATCAGACAGGCATTGCTTTCGAATGGCTGAAAGCAGAGAGATGCGGCTGGGCTAATTTTTTAAGTTACGTAATGGAGCATTCACTCATTGGTAGTAAAAAAACACTTTGGGAACATTTATTATTTCCCCCCCAAACTTATGGATTGGACCTTTAAGGAGATGCAAACCCATCTAAAAGAATTGCATTAGTCTGGCTTTCAATGGAGAGTTTTACAACACACGGGGCAACGGCAAACGACTAGCGGCAACGAAGGCCGACTGTTGCATTGCCTTACGTCGCCTGTGCTGGGGTAAGAAAGTTGCGCCCATCTACTCTTTCTCTCTCTCTCTCTCACACACACCATCAGAGGGCTCGCTACCTGGGCCTCCGTCTCTACGTGAGTCCAGAACACAAAGGGAAGGCCTGAAAGCGTGACTGCTTTTGTTTTAGTCGGGCCTTGGCACCGACCGCCGTGTTGTCTCTCTCTCACTGGAGCAGCTCTTCTCTTCCCACTCGGTACCCACTGCCCACTCACAGCTCCTAGCAACCTGCACTCACTCACATACACACAAACACACACACACACACACACACACACACACACACACACACACACACACACACTCCCACACGCACACTCACACACACACACACACACACACACACACACACACACACACACACACACACACACACACACACACACACACACACACACACACACACACACATACACATACACACACACACACACACACACACACACAGCTGCCGCCCACAGCCATTTCATCTATAGAGGTAACAGGCATTCATTCTCTCTCTCATGTTCTGATTTTTTCCTAGTTCCTAGTTCGATGAAATTAAATGTGAGCTCACGTGACCGGCTGGTTTACCAGGCTAGTTATCCAGCACATCTCATATCTTATGGATGTGGTAGAATAGGGTTGAATAGAGTTGTTGAAGGCTGACAGTGCACTGCTGATAGTCAATATTCAATATCTTTTAATTTGCCTATTTTCTTACCAAATGACCAGGATTCGGTTATTCTGAAACAGCATTCAGACCATCATGGGACACTGAAACTCTCCAGTGAAAGCCATAATAATGACATTCTTTGAGGTGGGTTAGCAGCTACAGTGAGGCATGTTTCACTGCAGGTTTTACAGGCTGATACCTCTGAAGCCGAGCTGGTTTAGTAATGTAGGTCTCTATGTTAATGTCTTTGTGCAGGAAAAAGTGCCTTCATTTTTGTTTACTAAAATGAAGGCACTAGACTAGCAGCACCTCATTTGGGTTGAGCTAGAAGCACTGATGGAATCTGGCAACACATACGGCTGGTGTGTTTACCTGCTAGGCTGGTGTGTTTACCTGCTAGGCTGGTGTGTTTACCTGCTAGGCTGGTGTGTTTACCTGCTAGGCTGGTGTGTTTACCTGCTAGGCTGGTGTGTTTACCTGCTTGGCTGGTGTGTTTACCTGCTAGGCTGGTGTGTTTACCTGCTTGGCTGGTGTGTTTACCTGCTAGGCTGGTGTGTTTACCTGCTAGGCTGGTGTGTTTACCTGCTTGGCTGGTGTGTTTACCTGCTAGGCTGGTGTGTTTACCTGCTTGGCTGGTGTGTTTACCTGCTAGGCTGGTGTGTTTACCTGCTTGGCTGGTGTGTTTACCTGCTAGGCTGGTGTGTTTACCTGCTTGGCTGGTGTGTTTACCTGCTAGGCTGGTGTGTTTACCTGCTTGGCTGGTGTGTTTACCTGCTAGGCTGGTGTGTTTACCTGCTAGGGTGGTGTGGGACGTCCGCTGATGAGTCAAGCTGGATGCAAAGGAAAGCTCTGTCCTCTCTCTGCTTATCTCAGGGGGGTCGACAGGCAGGATCTTCAGAGGAACCGAGAAGTGCGACGTCCTCCTAGTCACACCTGGGAATTATGAAAAAGCAGATAAATATTTTCATGAATTTCACTTAGCCTGGTCAGGGGTTTTCTCAATGGGAAACTTGGCGAAAACAGCAGCCGCACAATCAGTTACAGACAGCACAGTTAACACATTTTATGAGTAATAGGCAATCATAGGAAAAGTGTGGAAGAGAAGACGAGCAGAGGCCCATACCACGAATATAGGATAAGCAGATCCAGGATCTGTCCCTTGATCTGGTTTGGTTTAACCAGATGATGTCATTCCAATTGAACGATACCACGACTCTGGTTTTCAACTCGGTAAATTGATCCAGGTTTTTCTAATCAAGCACATGAAACTGCTCATGCACAAGAGCTCGTGCCCGTAAAAGAGCCGTGGTTTTTAACAACTAGCCAATCACAATGCAATATGGACTGCTCCAGCTTTTACAGCGCCAGACACGCCTATTTCCTCATTCATTCAAAGCGCAAATCGTGAAGCTTTACTGTGTCAGAATCAAAATCCACGTTGGATATTATTAGTCTGTTCCCGAATGACTGTCTAAAGTTACCGTTTTTATTCTTTGAAGAGCGGTTTCTGCCTCCTGTATATTCCTACAGCAGCTCAATGCACCATCTCAATAAACTCAATAAAACCTGCATGTCTTTTTTGCGAGTGGAAGTAATGTGTAATCTATCTCAGTCTAAATTTCCAAAATCCGTAGGCATATTTAGACCATTTAGGCTCAATGAATAATAATCATCTCATGATGTGTTTGCTCGCACTGATGGAATAATTCCTATAGGCTAATAGGCTATCAATAAAAAAATTATGATAATAAAATTAAAAAAGGCTGCTGAACTGAATCGACACGGTACGTGCAGGCATAGATTTCATTTATAAAAAAATTGCCTATTTTGTGGTCACATAGGCCTATAGGCTATTCGCAGCAGAGTCGCATATCTCCATATTTCATACAAGGACTATGCTGGAAATAATATGAAGTTCAATCACATCATACAGGCCAAAAGCAACACAGTTGCAGCTGCAAAATGCAGGAGTATCCTAGATAGGAATAATCTGTGTGCGGGCGATCCCATATTAAATTGCTTAGATGTAGTAGGCTATTCTGGCATGTATGACCATGTCCAACCCAACGTCAGCCTCAGCTCCGTTGCGCACACGGCACCGTGCGCTTTGGAGACGTTTATGTAATCTTTTTACGCCGGTTTAGTGATATTTCTCCACTCACCGTTCAGCTGCAATCGATCGACGGGGTCAAACGTATCTAGCCTACTTGAGAGCACAAAAATTAATATATAAAAACATATTCCAAAGTAGTAGGCTAAGTAGGGCTTAATTTAAATGTAGCCTGCAACAAGTGCAAGGCTTCAGTCCTTGATTAATTCAACAGGAGCTATATGTTTTTTTTCGTTTTTCTTTTTCATTTGAATGCAATGTATTTTTCATATGGGGACCATATGAATGGCGACTCGCTGTTTCCAGAGAGCTGATTGGTAAGCAGGTGGGTCTTTCATGGGTTTTGATCTTATCCTCTGAACTACAAAGCAGGTTAGCCGTAGAGCATAAGTTGCTATGGTGATCTATCTTGGTAAGAAGTTAACTAGCGTCGTGGTACGGCAAACCTAGGGTTAAACCTGAAGTTACCTCGCTAAGCCACTAATCTTGCTTCATGGTATAGGCCTCAGGAGGGCAGGTAGAGTGAAATATTATTCAAGTATTTCTGCAAGTAATTCCATGCAAACATGGTGAAGGCTTTCTTAGCCATCTGCAGAAATATATTAAACTAAAGCATTGTCACAATCATTTACGAATATTATGCATCGCCATACGCACCAACCATTTGTTGTGCTGATCATTTGATTTCAAACACCCACAGTTTGATACACACATCTGTTGTTTGTGTAGCGAACTGAGATGGATACCCGCTGATGTTATCGAATAGTTTGTGTCAGGAAATATTGTTATAACAAGTTGGGCACACAGGAATGAGCGAACACTGTGGTAAATATGTCAGAAAAGTTGCTAGGGGGTGAGGAGGTGACAGTAATAATTGTCCCCCACCAAGAGGGCGGTATGGGTTGGGCAGATCTCTTTCCGTTCGTCAGTTTGTTTGTTTGTTAGTCACACTGTAATGTTGACGTTGTGCCGCTAGAGGGCAGTATTATTGACAAAGAAATAGGACTGGCCCAAGGCTGGAACTACATGACTGGACAACATCTTTACTATCTGCTTGTTCTTTTCAAAATGTTGTTTTACATTTTACTTTTTATTCCCACCAAAAGCATCTGAACAGGCTGTATATTCTGAGACTTCTGAAGATCTGCAATAGGAGCCTACTGTATGAGCAGCACCCAAAGGCAGAAAATGAGTGGCAGATAGCTGTAGGCTACTGTTAAAACCAGCTAACGGGGCAGGTTGGCTGATCTCTAATCAGTATTCAAAAGCATACGCTCCCTCCAGCAAGACTGATGAATGTAGAGAGATCAGAAAATGATTTTTAACTTGAAATAATTGGATTACATAAGAGTTTAAACGGAGTCACATCTTCTGCCAATATGCAGCAATACACACCATAAAAATGACACAAACGGCACACACATTCCAGTACTTTTAAGCAAAATGACACATTTTAACATTTCTATTTATGTATATACGTAATTGATACATAGAAACACACAGACAGATAGATGCCTACTGTCTATGCATTTCATCTTCCTGACTAATGTCCAAAAAGCCTTTATTTTCTATTGTTTAGTAGTAGTTGTTGTTGTTGTTTTTATCTCTGATCTTGGCAGAAGATCTAATTTACCTCCCACAGTTTGAGGAGGCATTGCAGTTTAAGTTAAGTTAAGTTATCCATTATCATCCCCATGGGGATAATAGCATCGCTCCTCGACGGCTCGCACTGGTGTTGTCATTCTGCACCACCGTATTGTGTTCGAAAGCAATCAGCTAATGCACAGACACATGGGCCAGATAGTGAGCCGCTGTGGTAACGGGAGGAAGACAGCTGGTATGGAGTCGCCAGAGATGTCGCCTAAATTAAGACAACAACTCACTCACCACAGACAGCGGCCAACGTGACGGGAAACAATGCATGTCAAACATATTCCATGGGAACAAAGAGTCCATGTCACAGAATATCCTATCAAAGTA
>NC_139627.1:21642878-21662878 GCF_964638095.1 Poromitra crassiceps | reverse complement strand
TTAACAGCACCATTGAACTGTTGTTACTGTAGCTCACCCCCACCACTGCAGTCTGCACGGCTCATAGCACCAACCAACGGGGAGACATATTTTGTCTCCTACTGTCACTTTCACCCCAAACTGTGTGTTTGCACACACATGCACGCACACATGCGCGTGCACACACACACACACACACACACACACACACACACACACACACACACACACACACGTGCGACTCGAGGCAGATGAAGGTGTTTACACCACTGCAGACATTTCATTCATGATTTTGAATGAGCAAATGGGTTGATATATAATTACGACATTGTTAATTAAATCGTTGATACAGATAAACTATAGGTTACCATGGTAACCATTTGCTGGGTGTAGGCTATGCAGGAAGCCAATGCTGCCAAGAAGACAGATAAATTATGCCTGCGAGGACTGACACACGTGCACACAAAATACATCTACAATAGAGATGGAGGGAGGGAGGGACGGAGAGAGAGAGAGAGAGAGAGAGAGAGAGAGAGAGAGAGAGAGAGAGAGAGAGAGAGAGAGTGTGTTATGGATGCAGAACCTCAAGCTATCTTATCCTTCCTTAGTGTGAAGGTCTTGCCTGCTCATCCATTATGCAATCCTGTACCCACAACACGCACACGCACACGCACACACACACACACACACACACACACACACACACCCCCCTATCTCTCTCTCTGTGATCACACACACACACACACACACACACACACACTGATGAAAGTGCTCTGTTCTGTCCCCTAGGAAAGCACACCCAGCAGCCACCTGTCAGTTCATATTTAATGGAGTCTACAGGGGTGATGTGTGTGTGTGTGTGTGTGTGTGTGTGTGTGTGTGTGTGTGTGTGTGTGTGTGTGTGTGTGTGTGTGTGTGTGTGTTTATGTAATTTGTGAACGCACATACATACAAACAAGTGCGTGTGTTATAAGATGAACTAGCATTTCTCCTGCTGTGAAAATGCGAGTAGCTGGTGTATTTGACTGGATAGGTGTGTGCCGCCCAGAGGAGCAACAGACACACTGATCCCTCAAAACGTCTCAATGGTGAAAAACAACAACAAAACCCAGATGACTGGCTAATGAAAAGGCTTCCTACCCAGTTTGATGTGGAATCAGGTGGTTATGTGACAATTTAATGTTTTATGAGTGTGTGCTCTGTGTTTCTGTAAGCTATAAGGGTAAATACATGTACCTGTGCTTGGATGGTGCTGCAATCTAACTCTCACAGCCAGGTGCTTCCACAGAACCATGTGTAATGAATACACGACTAAAATAAAGAACACTTACTTGTCAGGGTTGAAAAGCCTCTTTAGACCATGATGGGACACTAAGGCCCAATTCCAATTCCCCCCCTGCCCTACCACTTGGCCCTACCCCACCGTTTTGCACGCTAGGGTAGGGTGTCCCGCACTGTCCCGCTAACTTTCCCATCAGTTATTACAGTGTGAGTGCAACTTCTAGTTCAATGTATTCCCCCTATTTGTTCCAAACCAATCAATACTAAGAAAGCAAAAGCAAAGAGTGGTTAAAAAGGTGAAATGAAAAGAATCCAGATAGATCCAACACAATATCTTCAGGGGTTTAAGCTAAAGGCAGAGATGATTTTTCCCTCCGCTATTAGCCTCTCATTTATCACCCCTATCCTCATTAACCTCCTCCTCAGTAGCTCCTCCAAGAACCACAGGGTGCTATGAGCCGTGTGTGTGTGTGTGTGTGTGTGTGTGTGTGTGTGTGTGTGTGTGTGTGTGTGCCCGTGCCGTGTGTGTGTGTGTGTGTGTGTGTGTGTGTGTGTGTGTGTGTGTGTGTGTGTGTGTGTGTGTGTGTGTGTGTGTGCGAGAGTGCATGTGTGTGTCTGCACGTATGCAATCTCCAGCCTCCACCGCCGTGGACAGTTGATGCCCCCAGCATCAAAACAAAGCGACTAGGTTTTAATGCGCATCATCACGCCGAGACGCCAACGGGGGAGAAGACTCCGGAGCGAACATGGTATTCTAATGAGCTGGGATGAACGCAAGAGCCATGCAGGAAAATGAGTTCTATGTGCCAGATGCAAATACAGTTTGGAGAGGATAGCACCGTCCAGGGTTTCTGTGTTCTGTGTGGCATTGAGACAGCTGAGGGTTTTCATTTGCAATTTGCCTCTTCAGTCACATCAGTTAACTTTTTACGGGTGAATAGTGTTCAGGAATGTAATGTTATATGTTCCTCTACTGTTGTGTTTTCTGACTGAACTGTTGTATAATTAATTATGAAATGAATGGATGGACTGTTATATAGTAGTTTAGACAGGGAATGAGATGACTATGTACTGTACTACATGAACTGCTGGGTTTGTACAACACAAATTCCACCTGAACTTGGCAAAGACCTATTCTATTCTATTCTATTCTATTCTATTCTATTCTATTCTATTCCACCTGGACCAAGTTCACTTTGACAGTCTTAATTGGCTGACAGTTGAGAAGCGCACTTTATACATCAAGCTGCTGTTCACTTTTAAGATTGTTAAGAATTTTGTTCCTAAGTATCTTAAAAGCTACTTTTCTTGTGTGAGTGAGCGTCACCAGTATTCTACGAGAGGCAGTTCTACTGATTTCATCCCTATCAGATTTAGGACCCTGATGGGGAGGAACTCGTTCAAATATAATGCAGCGACTCAATGGAACATGTTACCTTCGTGCTTGAAACTGAGTGAGTCTATCTGCACTTTTAAGAAAGGCTTAAAAAAATGGTTACAAACATCCGCACTTTAAACCGTTTTATCCTGTCTTTTTTAGTTCTTGAATTGGTTATTTATTTATGATATAGCTGGTCTTTTATTTTATTGATTGATATGTTTAGTTCTAGTTTTTATTTTATTTTGGTAAATTATAAACTGAGTTAGTAATTTATCTTTTAATGGAGTTGTATTAGTTTTAAATTATGTTCCCACTTGCACTTCTTTGTTACACGTATTTACGTTGTCTGTCTTGTTTCCATGGGGACCACAATGGAAATAAGCCTTCGGGCTTTATTGTGTTTTTATCCTCGGTGATATGTTGTCTTATGTCCTGTTTTTATCACCAAATAAAGTCAATCAATCAATCTATTCTATTCTATTCTAGTTCCAATCAAACTTTGGAATACCGTCAACCAGGGGCGGACTGGGATTCTAATTCAGGCTGGGCATTAGATAGCAAGTAGGCCAGGCCGATACGGGCCGACGTGCGTGCCGGCGTCCGTAGGGCGGCGGCGAAAAATTTGGGCCATTTGAAGCCCAATTTGAGCCGTTTGAAGCCCAATTTGGGCTGTTTGAAGCCCAATTTGGGCCGTTTGAAGCCCAATTTGAGCCGTTTGAAGCCCAATTTGGGCCGAGTCCAATTTTACAATGAGATGCACCCACTTTAACCCTGAATAAAGTAATAAAACCACTAGTAAACCAGTAGGCAGCGCCTGGCCTGCTGTTCAGTGAGTGGCCTGACGGGGCACCACAAAAAAGCGATTTTTTTTTTTTGCAGGCCAGGCCAGGCCAGGCCACCGGGCATTTGCCTGACGTGCCCGATTATGCAGTCCGCGCCTGCCGTCAACCAATAAGACATACTGTAAACCCTTGTCATTCGATAACTATAATTGTCTACAACACAAAGACCATTTTTCAATCCTTCCTTCTAGAAAGAAAGAAAGAATACGAATACGAATAAAATATATGTGTGCTCAAAATGTTGCATTATAGTCAATATTGGAAATATTTAATATATATAATATAATAATATATACCATTTATTGAATAATAACTATGTCATCAAACAAACGGCATCATGTCCATCATATCAGAGGTGGACGACACATACTGGATATCTAATGTGTAATATTTTCTGTCTAAGCCTTGTGGGCACAGCGACACCTGACATCATGAGGCGTTCATCCATGATCCACCCAAACAGCAGAATGTTCTGCACAGAAGGCCATCAGACATAGGACAAGAGTCTGCTTTGCTGACCAGAAATGACTGCAAACAGAAAGAGAGAGCGATACATCTACAAATACTGTATTGCCTATATGGATTTGCTTGTACTTGTGTACATTTCAGATTAATTCTCATTAATATGTATGCTTTGACAACACAAGTACATGTATACTTGTCATGCTAATGAAGACAGTTACTCTGAGAGACAGAAAGAGAGAGAGAGAGACAGAAATAGAGGGCGAGAGAGCTAGAGAGAAACAGAGAGAAAGAGTGAGAGTAAGCTGGAAATGTACCAAGGTACCAAGAGACATGTTGACTGGAAGACAGGGAGAGACAGAGATAGAGACATTGAATGGAAGACAGGGAGAGAGAGAGAGATGTTGAATCGAAGACAGGGAGAGAGAAAGAGAGAGGAAGGGAGAGAGAGAGAGGGAGATGAGAAAGAGATGTACACGGAAGAAAGAGATGCAGAGGAGGGGTGGTTAGAGAGAGAGAGAGAGAGAGAGAGAGAGAGAGAGAGAGAGAGAGAGAGAGAGAGAGAGAGAGAGAGAGAGAGAGAGAGAGAGAGAGGATGAGCGGAGGGGAGTCTCGTCTAAGAGAGGAGGGGGGTGTCTGGACCATTACATCACCGCTGCAGTGGCTGACAATATGAACACTGCTAACTCTCTCTCTCTCTCTCGCTTTCTTTATCACTTTATTATTTCATTGTCATGACTGTTTACCAGAAACCTGTTTAAATAAATAAATAAAACATAATAATAATAATAATAATAATAATTCAAACCAACCATATTGGGACTCACTAATTCCACACCTATACTAGCTCTGTGTCCTGCCCCGTGGCGCACGGCACAATTGCTCAACTGAGCATGCTCAGAACGGCGTATAGGAGAGGGACAGCGAGAGAGAGGATTGGGCAGAAGGGGAACGGGCACGTGAAGCATAGTATCTATAATAATGTAACGTTCCAGCTCAATAAAGACCGTTTAACTGGAATTCTGTTGCTAGGGAACAGTATGGACCCTAGTTTATTCCCTGTCAACAATTGTATTAGCAAACACTGTAACAGGATAAGCTAGTGGCGATTTAGAACAGAGGTTTTCAAAGTGGGAGGCGGGCCTCCCCAGGGGGGGCTCCAAACAGTTTCAACTACATGACATTAGTTATTACATTAGTTATCAAGAGGAGATCACATAGAGTAGCCTAAATGTGTGTGATTTGGTGAAAGAGATAGTTCAGACATACAGAGCTTTTGTGGAATTTGACTGATTTTCCAACTTTCCCAGAGTCAGAACCTACAGTAATAAATGCCTTCAGACAGACCTTTTTATGTATTTGGTGTAGTCTGAAGTATATGTCAAACAGCAATGTCAGGCATTTTTCCAATCCTTGCCTGAGGGGAGGCCCAAAGTCTCAGACTTTGAAAACTCCTGTTGTCAAGTTGAAACGGTCTATAGGACGAATCAGCATTACATCACGACAACACAGAACGTACCGTACAAAACAATAGTTAAAATGTGTGTGTGTGTGTGTGTGTGTGTGTGTGTGTGTGTGTGTGTGTGTGTGTGTGTGTGTGTGTGTGTGTGTGTCTGTCTGTCTGTCTCTAGTATCTATCAATCAAAGTCGTTGATTCTCTGTCTGTAACTCTATTGATCTCTATTGATATTGTTGTCTCTGTCTCTATCTCACTCTCTCAGTTCACTTCAGTTCAGTTCAGCGGCTGCTGTATTGACATCAGGGCATCAGGATTCCATACACTATCAAAGCAGTAGGTGACAAGCTGAATTACATTCAGTACAGAAGAACACTCCCAAAACACAACAGATCAGCCATCTATTAGGGGGGAAAAGATTAGATTCAAGCACTAAGGATGGCTGTGTGAACGTAGCCTAAAACAGTACATTGTGAGTTGATCAGCACATTTAGCAAAAACTGCAGACTGAACTTTTTGACAAACTCAACTCAAGGCATATTTAACTTCTGTCAAAGCGAATCAGTCTTATGTCTTTGTATCTCTCAAAATCAATCAAATGTCATTTTCCATAATAGGGCCTGGATAAGCACTTGACTGGACTATTCTATGTAGCAGATAAATATATTAGCTTACCGCATGTTATCAGAAGCACCGATTCAAGGCTTCAACACAATGCAATGCAATGAATGAATGAATGAACAGGCTCTTTACCGGCTATTCCTATTCCTATTAAAAAAAAAGAAAAAGAAATTTAGATTTGTTTTCTTGCTCTCCCCAAAATTTCCATAAACCTTCATGGCATAATATTACAATACAACAATACTGGTGTTGACAGTGTTGACAGTAATAGAAGATGCCAAATCATTCAAAAACAATAAGCGTTTTGCTTTTAGGAGCATCGTGCCAGCGTGCTGCGCTGTTCCAAAACGTGTCAACGTGTGTCGTTGCCTGGGAAACGCACATCCCATAATACAGCTGTTCGCATCGCATCCCATAACAGTATGATGATACTTGGGATGCCATTGCGAACATAGATGCGAACAGGTTAGCTAAAAGTTTAGCGTCGCCAGCGAGGGCCCCCACCGTTGCGGTCGGGGTACGTTTCGAAATCCCTCCAGGCCTGAAAAAATGTCTAGGGGAAACACTCAAGTGTATCGATATCTGCTCTTAGATTCTGGTCACATGTAAGCTTATTCAACTGTTCCTCTCATTTGAAGTGGCTGTGGATAAGAGTATCAGTTCAGTTAAGTAAGGGACCATGTACAGCGAGTGGGTCATGAAGGCAAAATAAACCCCTTCAGGGTGATTGAAGACCTTGTCATCCTGTAGCTTAAATTATCCTGCTTAGTACACGGCTACTTACTAAAGAAAGCTACACCGGGTGTCAATTAAATTGACTAGACTTCTGACTCACTACCGTGGTCCTCCAGTCATTATACAGAAGTAACAGACAGAAAGCAGTGACTGACCAATCAGCATTGAGTATTCAACAAAGCCGTGTAATAAATGTATTTTGTAAATACAGAGCAATAATACCTGGGTGGGTCCTGCCGCCTCCATGTGTGATGGAGGGATGAGGAGCAACAGGGGAGACTAAACGATCAAGAGAAGGTCAAACAGACCTGTTGGGAAACGCCACTAATGCTTTCTCTCATCAGCCCAGGCGGTGGGAGAGGAAATCGACGGGGCAGTCTCAGTTGGTCGCATTGAGGCCAATGGGGAAATGCAAAAAACTGCAAAAGGGAGTCAATCCCCATTCACCCTATGTTAAAATGCCCGGGCTGCATCAGAAATAGACATGCTTACAGACTAGTATTAAAAATAACATGTTTTGTCCCTATAGCTAATTTCATCTTTCATGACAACTGTACAGGAAGTGGATTTTTATGTAATTCACCTGTTTAGAGTAAAATAGACTATAAAAAAGACCATGTTTTGGCCATGAATGACAGGTTGCTTGTCAGGTGATCACACAGCTCGCTGATCACAGACCAATAGCAGTGGGAAACCCCTGGTCTCGCACCGTCTCGCGCGAGCTGAGCAAGAACCAAGATGGCCGTGGCCAAAACGCCAAACTAGAGGGTTCAGAAGGCGAGTCCATAAACCAATGGGTGACATCACACTCACTCCGTCCATCTCTTTTTACAGTCTATGGAGAAGATGCATGTTGTGACGTCCCTGCTCCTTGGTGGCTGGTAGGAGTGCTTGTCCTTGTTGGCTAATTGTCTTGCAGGTGCCTAGTGGGTGATTGGCAGCTGGGAACACCTGGGCCCGGTGTGTCCCAGTGCCCTATAAAACATCTCTGCCAACACCACACTGCAGATGGACTCCTAGCAGATGGTCACGCTCCAGGAGACGCTTTTCTCCACACTCCTCCAGCCTCCTTACATCTCAACAGCTCAACACTACACCACACTGCTACCTCCACCCATGCACTCACTTACACCACTGAAAATATAATTCAATCACTACAGGCTTTTGAATGACTCAACTGCATGTTTGAACTATTTGATGTCACTATCGATATTGATGATTATCTTATGTACAGTACATGTTTTCAAACCAAATAGTTGCATTATGTCTGAATGTACAAGCTGTTGTTTGCTGGTTTCAGAAAATGTACATTTCATACCCTCCTTTGGCAACGGGTTTCCATCCACCTGTTTTGATGTGAAATTTCAATTTGCGCATAAAAAAACTGAGTGGAAACGCTGCCTAATTCGCAAATAACCTCCAAATATCGCAAAAAAAATTCACGCTTGAGGGAGGCGGATGTCGGGTCTATCGATAAAAGGAAAATGCGAAACGTGCCGTGGAAACAGTTTAAGCGATATTCCGTTGTCTCTCCATTCAAAAACAACACAGTTTGCCTTGATCACTGCAAAACATGACATGCCGTGTGTAGCCTCCACACAATAGGGCTACACACGGTAAATAATGGTACACGCCAGTGGCGGCTGGTGAGCTTGGCAATAGGGGAGGACGCTTCGGCGGCGCCGGAGAAAAAATTAGGACGTTTTTCTTTCTTCTCTTTTGCAGTTTGAAGACAGATTTTAACAACATACAAACAAAACAAAACAAACAAGCTCAGACACAGCTGGAAAACAAAGCAAAGCATACTATTGACAATTATAATATGGTGCTACCACCCATATAAGGGTGCTTACATGCTTATAAAAGCATATGGGTTCCCATACAAGGGGCCAAGACAAACCAGCTGAGCAAGTCACCCACCGCCCCTAACCTCATCAAGGTAGGCCAGAAACGGGTCCCAAATATGTCACTCCTATACCCTAATGTAATCTCAATAGCAGCACCAGTCTCCTTCAAGGAAACAAGATCAATAGAAATCATTAGGCTACAGACCGCTTTATAGACCCACACTGTTACAGCAGGCAACATCAAACTTAATTTCAGTTTAATTCAATCACACAAATTACACCACGCACCCCCATATAGATAAGATTTTGTTCCAGGGTCCCCCAGCTGATAAGAGTTTTGCTTTTAGATGTTTTATCACAGACATTATATGAAACCCATGACCAAAATAGTCATACATTCTGTGATTGTGTTACTTATGGATGGAATTATAGTGAACATAGATTCATCCCCCCTTTTTGCTGGGGACCCCACTTTGAAAACCACTAGCTTAGGCTACAACTGTTGCAAGAAGGTGAATTTTCACACATTTTCAATGCAGATTGAGGACAAATAAGATGGATTGTCATCTGGTGCATTTTAACGTTAGGGGCACCCAGGAGAAAGAGAGTTGAAGTAGGAATAATTTCTGGCTGAGCAATGTAATGCACCTCAAAATAAAGTAAGATATTTAGGCTACAGTTAGTCTGTCAGTAAAAGGTTTGATGGATGAACAAATCAATCAAAAACACTTCACTACTTCCAACATAGGCTAGAAGTTTCGTTTCATTCCATTGCATGTTTCGTTCCGGGTTTCGTTCCATGTTTCGTTCCGCGCTGCCAAATTCAGTAAAAAAATATGCGAGTTTAAGATCGCCAAATGGCGGGCTATTCAGCATAAAACAATATAATACGAAAAAGTAGCACTGCTTGGTGGACGCCGAATTTAGTAGAAGACCTGGATAACTCGAACTTAATTGACTTACTTGGATATCCATGCTGTCTGTAGCCGGTGCGAGTGCAGCTGATGAGGTTAAATTATCCCAGTGTTTGCTTCTGAGCCTCCGTGAGCCTCCGTGTACCACGCTGCCCTCTCTAAACTCGTTGAGGCGCTCGCGTAATACAATGCAACGACTGTCTGGCTTGTGAGCTAACTTACTGCTTGATAATATAAAACATAGGAAAAGAGAAAGGGGAAAATATAGGTGCTACTGTCTGTAAATCTATCTATTAGCCTGTCAGGTCTTCATTTCCTCCATTTCCAATGGAGCGGATTCAACAAGATTTTCAGACGTATTCAGCATCAATGGACAATACAATGTCAATCTTAGCAATCTATCCAATCAACAACCAACCTGGTTTCACCAGGCTAAGGGCGTGTTCCGCTCCAGCTCAATCTGATTGGTTGGAAAACACATCACTCTCACGTGTTCTCTGTGAATTGCAAGTGTTTTTCAACCAATCATATTTTTTCATTAGATAAATTACCAAATAAATAAACGCCCACAGGGCAAATGTTTTTTTAACTACCTACCCCAGGCTGGGGCCAGGGCCAGAGTGACTCCTGTCTGCATGGAGCTGTCCTTTCCATCAGTGCCCTACTGGTCACTGTTGTTGAAGCATTTTAAGAATATAATGAATCTGAGGGAGGGCCACCGGCGCTCAACCCAGCCAAGTCTCGGCCAAGGTGCTGGAAAAATAACTAGAGTTACAAATATAAAAGGAATTTCCGCACACTTGAATCTGTACAGATTTCACATTTATTATGATAAGCTTTCGGTCGACAAGACCTTCATCAGAGCACTCTGAGTGTGCGGAAATTCCTTTTATATTTGTAAGAATATAATGAATGAAAAAATGAGCGTCTGCACATAAGAAAAAACACATTTGATTGATATTTTATTATAAAAAAAAATATGAAAAATGAAAAATGAAAAATGAAAAAAAAATATATATATATATAAATATATAAAATCCCCAATCTAATAGAGGAGGACCATCCTCCTATGCCTCACTGGAAAAACCTCCTCTGGTACACGCAGCACAATACCCGCCGTGGTAAACAGAAGAAGACTCGGATATTAACTTTAAGGCGACTCACTTCTAGACGAATGAAATTGTATTCACTTACTATCTGCTCCGTGGATTACCATTTTACAATTTCGGAGCCGAAATTGTAACATAGCAACGTTGCTATTTTACAATTTTTGTGGAGATCGGGTTGGGGTTATAACGTTAATGAATGAATGAATGAATGAAAAAATTTATTGGTCACCACCACCACCACCAACCATACACTTAGGTCATAACCAAAGGTTAGGGGCAGAAGCAAACGCTTATGTAAAGCCCCCCCTTTTCTTAAAATTAAAATAAGAAAATCATCATGTTCAGACATTTTGGACATTGTCCTTACTTGCCATCATATTAACAACAAAGGATTTAAAGGAAAAAATATCCTAATACAGGAAACAAAAAACAACAACAAAAAAAAGCAAAATAAATAAATAAGCAGTACGTCAAAAACCAGTAAGTAGCAAATAACAAAACAAACACAATCCATACATGCATATTCATACATTTTATATTCGTTTTATTATTATTATTATTATATATATATACATATACCTATATATATATATATATACTTATACATACACTTTTGTATTTATTATTATTATTATTAATATTATTATTATTATTATTATATATTTTTTTTTTCCTTCTCTCCTTGTCCCCTACATCATTCAGTTACCTGGGAACTAGACTGTAATTTTCCATCATCATGTCCTTATACCTTTTTTTAAAGATCAACACATTCTTACTTGATTTTAGTTCTTCCGGCAAAGCGTTCCACAACTTCACACCACAGACAGATATGCACCTGCTTTTCATGGCAGTGTTACAGAAGGGTTGTTTCCAATTTTGTTCGCCTCTGAGGGCATAACCCCCCTCTCTCTCTTTGAACATTATTTGTATGTTGGACGGGAGCACTCCCTTTCTGGCTTTGTACACAATCAAAGCTGTTTTTTGATCCACCAAGTCCATGAATTTTAATGTTTTTGACTTTATAAATAATGAATTAGTGTGATCATAGAATCCAACATTATTCACTATTCGTATTGCTCTTTTCTGTACTGTACAAACTGACTGTAGTGTGGTTTTGCAAGCATTACCCCAGATCTCAACACAGTAAGTTAAATAAGGTAAAATCAACGTAGAATAAAGAGTGATCATGGATCTGCAGTTAAGGAAGTGTCTTACTTTGTTCAAAACCCCGATGTTTCTGGAGATTTTAGATCTTACCTTGTTCACTTGGGATTTCCAACTGAATTTATGGTCTATTACTACCCCCAGAAAAGTGTTTTCGTATACTCTTTCTAAATCAACCCCTCCTATCCTTAAACCTACCTGGGTTATTAAATGTGTTTTGCGATTACCAAAAATCATAAACTTAGTTTTATTTAAATTCAAAGATAACTTATTAACATCAAACCACATTTTAAGTTTTTCTAGTTCTACTGTCACCTTCTCCATTAACCTCTGTAAACAGTTACCGTAAATTCCGGACTATAAGACGCACCGGTGTATAAGCCGCGGGACCAAAATTGACTATTTTTTTCTTCTATAAGCCGCACCGGTCTATAAGCCGCGGGTGTTTTGATGTTTAATTACCATATGAAAGGGTTCGTGCACAGAGAGGAATGTCGGGAAAGCGATGGCTGTTTGGGGAAGCTCCCATTTATTAACATTTCAACAAAACAAAACAAAAGTCAGGTCACTAATCCCCAGACAAAATCACACAACAATAGGCTATATGTGCAGCAAACCTGTAACCAGAGAAGTCAAGTCACTAATGCTCGTCTTCCTCTTCTTCCTGCGTACTGAAACCACCAAAGTCCTCATCTTCAGTGTCGGAAACGAACAGGTTCAGGGTGGCTTCGTCAACCACTCTCCTCTCTCCTTCATTGTCACTCAAAACCAACGAACTCCTCTTCATCTATAGCTGTGTTTCCATTACAGTTTTTCGCAAAAGAATTGCGATATTTCTACAACTTCGACAATGTACAATTGCGACTTGTAGGCGTTTCCATTGAAGTTGCGTTTGAGTGATTCCCCGTTGCAGCAGCTGCCACAGTGATTACGCACGGGGATCTGCCCCATATCCCGTCCCCTGCATGCTCAAATCCAACCAATGGTCAATGGAAATCCCAACATGAAGTTACAATGCATATAAACGAGCCTGATTATCAATTCAAAAGAAAATGAGTCGCAAAATGTTGCTGGCTGCGTGAATGCAGTCAGCGCGACAGGCAGAGGAAAAAAGGTAGCCTAATAGCCTACAACTGGTCCGATTTAGAGATGGAGGGGGGAAAAGGCTGATTTGGTTCTATAATTGCACCTGAAACGTGTGCAATGTATTAGCCTACTCACAGTCACTGTATTCACTTCAGACAGCACCACCGCACCAGTGTGTGCTTTTCATCCTCTCATCTCGCCGCTGTGCCAAATGCGCGCACACAGGCAGCCTGCTGTCACCATGGACCGATTTCTGCCATTAAACATTATCTAATTTGCCCGGCTACGCTTTTGCACAACACTCGTCTTTCTGCTAGGTAGCGTTGCTTCAAAGTTTTCCACTTGCTGCGGAGGTTTTGACACGGCTATCGAACCTTACTTACCAAACTTATTTTCCGCTCCTTTTCCAAGGGATAATATGGGTCACATGACGTGCAAATGCGAAAAATGTGTTTCCATTACACTTTTGCGATAAACTGCTATATCGACACGTCTGAAAAACCACCTCATGATCATCTACTGCTCGTTCTCATGCTGTCGAGAACGAGCAAAGCTTTTTTTTGGTGAAAGAATCCTCCAGGGCGCTTCTTGTTAACAGTCCGAGTGAGTGGCAGGTCGAACGTCAAAGGCACTTCATCCATATTTATGATCTGCTCCGGTTCGATGGAATATTCCTTGATCTTCCTTTGTGTGAATTCGCCGAAGTTTGTGATTTTCTCCTGGTAGTCGGGGGAGGGAGTTGATGGGCTTGTGGCCGTTTGCTTACCGTAATTACCATATGTAAGTGGTCACGCACAGAGGGGATTGTGGGAAAGAGATGGCTGTTTGAGGAAGCTCCCATTTACCGTATTACCGTAACATTTCAACAAAACAACATAACACAACACCACCGTTGTTTATTTTTACAGTGCACACAGTGTCCGCGGTGTGGTGAAAAGAGGGCAAGAGAGGAAATTAAAACAGAAGTGGATTTATAGTTAGAAAGAGTGCTAAAAAAGAGAGATTTTTTTTTTTTTTTTTTTTTTTTCTGAAAAAATCCATAGATAAGACGCACCGTTATATAAGCCGCAGGGGCCAAAAAACGGGAAAAAAGCCGCGGCTTATAGTCCGGAATTTACGGTAGTTTGCCGAGTCGCACCTGGTAATCCAGAAATGGCGTTATGGTACCTTTGTCTATGTAGATCATCAAGAAACTTTAAATGAATAACGTTAGATGTGTTTAACAGAGCTGTATATCGGGTCTAGCAGCTGATCAGCAGCTCAGACAGCCTCAAACACGAGGTGATTGACAGCTCTATAATTCGCAAAATAGCAGTGGATGGAAACGCGCATTGTTTTGCATTTTATTTTGCCGACTTTCTGAAAATTCGATTAAAAGTTGCAATACATTTGGATGGAAACCCAGCTGTTTCTGCTAACAATCATGACAATACAGTGGCTGAATGTGTATTTGACAGAGACAGTGAGGAGGGGGAATTGTAGTAGTATACAGAAGAAGTGTAAGTTTGATCAACATTGATTATTATCAGATGGCAATATTCAGAGGCGGTGTTATGAACGGTAATTCATGAATATTGTCACATCCACGCAGTCACTACCATCTGGCTTCTCAATAATACCATAAATATGCAGGTGGCCTCCTTGATGTCGCTGAATACAGGGAGTCTAATGAGAACGGTTTGGTTCTTTTTAGATGGGAACTTTCGACTTCATGCCAACGCCGCAAACTGCAGCTGGGTGAATTTCACTAATTTACCAACCAATTAGTCTTCTGCTGCTGTTAGACGAACAGCATGCATTGCATACATACATACACACATACATACATACATACATACATACATACATACATACATACATACATACATACATACTAGTGATGCGCGGGTCACCCAGAACCCGCCGGGTCCCGCGGGCTGGGCCGCCCCGCAGGCGGGCTGGGTTGGCAAATTATGAAAATATCGCGGGTGCGGGCGGGGCAGGCTCAGAACGTGACAAAGCAACATTATTAAATAATTTAGAGCAATGAAACACGCAGAGTAATTAACCTTAAAGACGTTAACTCTCTCTCACATGTAGGTAGGCTACACACAATCAGACAGATTCCTGCTGCACTCTCTATAGCCTACATGGAGTAAAGAAATGCTTCAATGAGGTAGCCTATGTGCTCTCAAAACAAACATTTTGGAAGGATTATTCGCTGTAATTATTATTTGAAGTGTCCATATAATGCCACCGCAGATTTTCTGTTGTGGACTCGACTGTGATCTATTTGTCAACTTTACTGCAATGTGAGTAGGCTGTGAACAATTGAGTGCGCATGAGGTAATTAAAAGAAATCAGACAGCGAGTCTGGCCGTATCTGCAAGCCGTGTGCGCACCTGCTGCACTACGTTTAGTAGCCTTCTACTGCAACATGGCCAATTGAGAGCGCATGAGGTAATTAAAAGAAATCAGACAGCGAGTCTAGCCGTATCTGTAAGCCGTGTGCCGTGTGCGCACCTGCTGCACTACTACGTTTAGCCTACTACTGCAACATGGCCAATTGAGAGCGCATGAGGTAATTAAAAGAAATGGGGAAGAATAAGAACTGTTTCTGTAGCCTGCCTAGTGCCTACCTCTACCTGCTACCTCCATTTGAAACACTGCGCGGTCACGCCATCCGCACTTTGGGGAAGCGTAGTCGGTCGCGCTATCTGAAGACCATGGATTAATTGAAGAAAGACCGACATGAAAGCAGCCGCACAACTCATCCAGAGTAGGCCTAGGCTACAACTGTTGTCGCGCAGGGCAGCATGTGAGTGTCTGTGTGTGTGTGTGTGTGTGTGTGTGTGTGAGAGAGAGAGAGGGGGGAGAGAGACAGAGTTATTAGCTGCTTTGCACTAGGGATGCATCGATTATAAATTTTGATGTACGATTATAGTCTGAGAAAAAACCACGATTATCACGGTTTCACAATTATTGTTATGGACGTATAAAAATCACATGAGCATTCTTTAAATAGAGGTTTTATTGTATTTCCCCCACAATCTTAACAGTTGCTGCCTTCGGATTAAAAAAAGAAGAAAGAAAGGGCAGATGTACTCAGATGTGGCTCTGACCTAATCAAATCTAACTGACATCACTATTGTGAACATAAAACAAACAACATTTCTGATATATGATTGTTTTAGTAAATTGTATCACTCAATAGTCAATACAAAAAATATTTTATTATTATTTTATAGAAGCGAAAGTCTATAGCTGCTTAGTCTGCAGAAAAAACACAAAAGGCATAGTAACTTATTGGCATCTTACTGGCAACTAAATGGGCCGTCTGAATTTTGCATTGGGGTCAGTTCTATTGAAGTGATGATGGGGCAGGCATGGAAAGCCTCACTATAAGCCATCATGTGTCGTTTCACTTTTTACTGGAAAATGCTCCCTCTAGATTAAAGAAAGGACACTCTGTGGTGTTGACTGGTGTTTGTTATGTAAATGTGCGCATTTGTTTTCGTTGTCTCAGTCAGATCATGACTGCCAAGCAGCTAGCTACGTTAGCTTCGCGTTATTAGGCCTACATGTAACGTTAGCGGGTTGCTTTTGGAGTTGACACAAACCCTTGATGTTTCTTTTTGTGTAAAGCATGAGGTTCTCTATGGTTTACGCCAGCTCTGGGAGCATGAAGTGCTTTAAGTGCGGGGATGTTTGGTCACAACGAGCTCGAGGACCGCTGCCTGTTGAACTATGTACGCTAGGCCATGGCCAGCTAGCTAACATTAGCCACAACAGCTAACGTTAACGTCATTGACTGTATGTTAACGGTAAACAAATCTGCTGCCTCCTCCCCATGTTTGGTTTAACGTAACACCAGCTCAGACTTTCCCCTAATCTCAGAAACCTTGCGGGACATGTATTGCAACATTTATTTTGGTGCTGGCGTCCATGGCTAGGCTACCGACTGACTACTACTGGGAGACATGGCAGCTGCCTGTGTTTGGTGCCTCCGCTAAATAGTCTGTGCGGGAAACGAAGCGAGAGAGACAGGTTCTTCACGGGAGTTTTAAACTGACGAACTGTTGTGAAACAAAACACTCGGTGTAGCGGAGCCTCTGCGGTTATATAACCGTGACGTTTTAAATCGTGGTTAATAGTCAAACCGGTTAACCCCTGCATCCCTACTTTGCACACCTTGGAAGCTCTGCTGTGCTCCTCCTGAGTCCGGAGACATATTACATTAAATTGGCCATTGCGGGCTGCTGGGTTGGGCTGGGTTCAGAATTTTCAGATATTTTAACGGGGCGGGCGGGGCGGGCTGGCTCCAATGACGGGTTGGGTTGGGGCGGGCCTTAAAAAAACCTGACCCGCGCATCACTAATACATACATACATACATACATACATACATACATACATACATACATACATACATACTGTACATACAGTACATACATGCATGCATACATACATACATACTACATACATACATACATACATACATACATACATACATACATACATACTTTACATACATACATGCATGCATACATAGATACATACATACTGTACATACAGTACATACATGCATGCATACATACAGTACGTACATACATACATAGACAAAGGTACCATAACGCCATTTCTGGATTACCATCTTTTCTGATATGTTTCAATGTAAGCAGGTAACATTTGGAGACTTCTCATCGTTCGAATACCTTGCTGCTATTCTGAAATGCTCAACTACTGTTTTACTGCTAAATATTTATAGACCACCAAAATACTCAGGCAGCTTTCTCGTTGAATTTGCTGATCTACTCTCCTTAATTTTCATGGAACATGACTGTATATCTATTGCTGGGGATTTCAATATTCATATTGATAACCCCAATGATAATTTTGCCAAAGAACTGAATATCTTGCTTGACACTTTTGATCTGTCTCAACATGTTTCAGGGCCTACTCACAACCGAGGCCATACCATGGATTTAGTTATTACTAGGGGCTTTAAGTCCTCTTCTGTGTTGACTATTGATGTTGCGTTGTCTGACCATCTTTGCATCTTTTTTGAAATGGAAATCTCCCCTGAGATCATTAACAGGTCACAAACCGTTAAAAGACGAGACATTAATGCAGGCACCAGCGCGCTGTTTATGGAGAGATTTTCTTTATCTCCTCCCACATCAGCTTCTGTCAATGACATTCTCGATAACTTCAATTCAACAATCCTGAATGCTATTGATAGCGTGGCGCCTGTTAGGTTAAAAATGCTGTCTGGCAAGATTAAAGCACCCTGGCGAAATTCTGCATCCGTTAGATGCAAAAAGAAAGATTGCAGGAAAGCTGAGCGTAAATGGCGGAAAACTAATCTTCATATTCACTATGATATTTACAAAGAAAGCCTTCACTCCTACAACCTCGAACTGAAAAGGTCGAGACAATCGTTCTTTTCCGATATCATTAACAAAAATGTGAACAATGCACGCACTCTATTTGCCACAGTTGATAGACTGACTAACCCGCCTCTCTGTGTAGCACCTGAGTTTCTCTCTACTGTCAAATGTAATGAGTTTGCTGCCTTTTTTACGGACAAAATTATTAATATCAGGCAGGCTATTATTAGTGGCTCCACACCAAGAAATGCTGTGACATCATCCTACCCGCAGATCCCTAGCTCTATAAATTTGTCCCAGTTCAGCGTTATCGACCACGACATCTTAGAGGAAACTGTGCAAGGCCTTAAATCATCTTCGTGCTGTCTCGATACCCTTCCAACAAGCTTTTTTAAAAGCGTTTATAACTGTCTGTCGTCGGACCTATTGCAAATAGTTAATAGCTCCCTTTTGACCGGCACTTTTCCTGAGTCCCTGAAAACTGCAGTTATTACACCCCTACTAAAAAAGCGTAGCCTTGATGCATCGGTAATCAGTAACTACAGACCAATATCTAATCTCCCCTTTATAGCCAAAATAATTGAAAAGGTTGTTTACCTACAACTCAATAGATTCCTAATCTCAAATGATCTCCTACTGTAGATAAACTCCAATCAGGCTTTCGCCCCCATCACAGCACAGAAACCGTGCTTACTAAAGTAATAAATTACATTAGAATGAACTCAGACTCAGGCAAAAATTCGATTCTAGTGCTACTGGATCTTAGCGCTGCATTTGACACTGTTGACCACTCAATTTTATTGGACAGACTGGAAAACTGGGGTGGGCTATCGGGTACGGTCCTCCAGTGGTTCAGGTCCTATCTTCAAGACAGGAAGTACTTCGTCTCCATTGGCAATTACACATCTGACCTAACTAGGATGACTTGTGGGGTGCCTCAAGGATCCATTATGGGGCCCGTTCTCTTCAACCTTTATATGCTCCCTCTAGGCCTAATTATGCAAAAAAACAAAGTAGCCTATCATAACTACGCAGACGACACTCAGTTGTATATAACTCTTTCCTCAGCTGACTATGCTCCCATAGAATCATTGTGCCAGTGCATTGATCAAATAAATAACTGGATGTGCCAGAATTTCCTACAGCTAAACAAAGACAACACAGAGGTGATCATCTTTGGTCCCAAAGAACAAAGGCTTAAAATCACTGCACGCCTTGAGTCTCGATCCCTGAAGCCTAAGGATCAAGTCAAAAATCTTGGCATTATTATTGATTCTGATCTCAACTTTAACTCCCACATTAAGTCAATCAGAAAATCAGCTTTTTATCATCTTAAAAATATAGCAAGAATTAGGGGCTACATGTCCAGACAGGATCTAGAAAAACTAATTCACGCCTTCATCTATAGTAGGTTAGACTACTGCAATAGCCTTTTCTCTGGTCTCTCCAAAAAAGAACTTAGGCAACTTCAGCTCATTCAGAATGCTGCTGCTAGAGTTCTAACGAAGACTAAGAAAGCTGATCATATCACTCCAGTTCTTAAGTCCTTACACTGGTTGCCAGTGTGTCATAGAATAGATTTTAAAATACTGTTATTAGTCTATAAATCACTTAATGGCCTAGGCCCAAAATACATAGCTGAATTGCTCCCACGCTACGAACCGTCTAGACCTCTTAGGTCAGCAGGGTCCAGCTTATTAACTGTCCCTAGGATCAAATCAAATCATGGGAAGGCCGCATTTACCCACTATGCTT
>NC_139627.1:21630378-21637878 GCF_964638095.1 Poromitra crassiceps | reverse complement strand
ACAACACTATTTTGGATGAAAAGCACCTGAAAATCATGGGTTGGTAGCCAAATTATTATATGGAGCAGTAGACTAATATCTTATGAGTGCTTGTATCAAAGGAAATCCTTAGAAAGTGAACCAGAGCAATTGTACAGATGATTTACTACATGTAGGCCCAGGCGGACATGATCTGGGCACAATTTGGGTATCATGGGTGCCATTTGACTTTTCTATGGTAGAACACTGAAATACCTTTTTTTTCTCCTACTTACATATCACTATAGGTACTCAGTTAATATGCGTTATGGTTTGGATAACCCTCAAGCGTTATATCTGTATTTTTACTCTGTGAAATGCTTCAGAAAAGCCTCTTCAAATTGCAGGCAAAGCCTGGGACGTTACGCAGAGGAATATCTCGGGACCCCATTGGCCGATTTCGATGATTGACACCTCTATGGAAGCGTCAGAGCCAATAGAATCGACGTAAACTGAAAGAATTGACGTCAGACAGTTTTCCAGGAAATGCTGTCGACTGAACCCAAAGCTCGTCTATTCTGTGAAGATGACCACTCCATGTAAAATCCTCCATATGGCTTTGTAAACACGATGACTGTAAAAAAACAACACTTTAAGATGATGAAGAGGCATTAGGAGTAGCAATTAGTAGCGTTTTTATGAAGTCAAACACAACTTTTGATTTGAAAACAGCAAAGGTAAGACATAACTTGTAGTTTTATCTGTAAAACGTTAAAACTTTTTTGCTGTTCTTTGACAGCCTACTGAGTGAGTTTTCATCTCTCAGAGACGAGCTATACCTCTTTGGAAAGAGCAGAGCCTTAGCTATCCAAAGCCGTCTCGTTTGGAGAGAAAAGATTCACTCGCAAAAACAAATCACCACATAAACGCAGGCATGCACGGTTTTCTTGTTTTTGCTACATGGTGATATTGTTGCTTGGGGTTGGAATTATTTTTCGTTTGAATACAAATGCTTGTCAGAGTCTTGTAGCCACGTTTCTTCCTGACATTTTGGTGTACTGTATGTCTCGCTGCCTGCTTCCTAGGCTGCTGTAGAGAGTCATTTGTGAGAGATGACAAGGGCTCAGCCCGCCGGCGGGCCCGCTAGGGGGGAAGAGGTTAATATGGGATCGCCTGTGTGCAGGTGATCCCATATTAAACTGCTTAGATGTAGTAGGCTATTCTAGCATGTAGGCTATGACCATTTTAATTCCAACCCAACGTCAGTCTCAGCTCCGTTGCGCACACGGCACCGTGCGCTTTGGAGACGTTTATGTAACCTTTTTATGCCAGTTTAGTGATATTTCTCCACTCACTATTCAGCTGCAATCGATCGGCGGGGTCAAACAACGTATCTAGGCTACTTGAGAGCACAAAAATGAATATATAAAAACATATTCCAAAGTGGTAAGTAGGGCTTAATTAAAATGTAGCCTGCAACAAGTGCAAGGCTTTAGTCCTTGATTAATTCAACATTACAATTCGTGCTCCTTCCTTGATGGGAAACTAGCTAGTCCAGAAAGGGGTTGGCCATTTTTCCAAACTGCTGATTCGATTGGTTCGTGGGCGGTGTATCTAAGGTCTAATCTTATCCTTGCAACTTAACCTGCTACGGACCAGGTTAAGTGTGAAGCATAAGTTGCTATGGAAATATATGTCGGTAAGAAGTTAACTTGCTTTGTAGTACGGCCAAACCAGGTTTAAACCTGAAGTTACCTCGCTAAACCACTAAACTGGCTTTGTAGTACAGGCCTCAGTAGCCTGTACTACGAAGCTAGTTTAATGCCTTATCCGAGTAAGTTTGAGTTTAAACCTGGTTTAGCCGTACTACAAAGCAAGTTAACTTTCAATCACCATGGCAACTGACGCTGCAAAGCTAACCTGGTCGCGACCAGGTTAGCTTCAGAGGATAAGATCAAAATCCATGACAGACCCATATAATCGGCTCTCTGGAGTCACTCACCGTTCATATAAGATTGCCATATGAAAAATAGATTGCAGTCAACTGAGAATATAACAAGAAAAACATTTGTGGCTCTGTAGGCTACATAATTAAATTAAGCCTACTTACCACTTTATGTCTTAACAGCTCAACGATGCGTGGAGAAATATGATCAGTATTAATCACCGCGGCGCATATCATGAATGGACCCTCAAATGGAGTGAGGGTGATATTCTCCTACATGCCAGAAAAGCCTATACATATAATATAGATATGGGATAAATATGGATAGCCCCAATACTAAATATGCAGGCTATTCTTGCATCTTTCAGCTGGAACTGTGTCCTGTAGGCTGTATGCCAATATATGAGCAAAAATAGGCTAGTTTTTATCAATGATAACTATGCCCGCATCGTCTCAATTCAGTTCAGCAGTTTTCTCTTTTATAGTAGGCTATTAGGCTTTATACTAGGCTATTTTATATATGAATTATTCGATCAGTGCAACCACACACATGAGTGATAGAGATCATTATTCATTGAGCATGCGTTTCTAAATCTATGGTCTAAATAGGCTTACAGATTGTGGAAATGTATAGACTGAGATTACACATTTACATTTGTTGCTGCTGCCTGTATCAATGCAGCTGTATCAATCGCTGATCAAAGTAAATCAAATGACTGATGTGAATACAAGCTGCTGCTTTAGACAGCCCTTCAGCAGACTATCCAACGCGGATTTTCATTCTGACATTAAATCGCGGATACATTAAATATCCGCTAAAACTCTGATCATGCACTGCGCTTCATTGAACGAGGAAATGGGTGTGGAAATGGGTGTGGGCGTGGATAAACTCAGCTGTTCATAATGTGATTGGCTAGCGCACCTCTTTCGCGTGGACGCGCGCCTGTGCACGAGCGAAAAACGTGCGCGTGCACAGGCAGATCCCAGGTCCACTTACCTAGTAAAAAACCAGCGTCGTAGTATCAGTTAACTAGATAGCTTTGATCCTGTTCAGTCAAACCAGATCAAAGGGACTTATCGCGGATCTGTTAAACTAGTTTCGTAGTACAGGGCTCAGGAAATAATGCCTCAAAAACAAACAAAACAAAACAAAAAATAATCTTAACACGTTGAGTGCCAATGACGAGATATCTCGGCTTACAGGATCCAACCGTTGAGTGCCAAGGACGAGATATCTCGGCTTACATAAACATTTTTTTTTTTTGACGGTGGGACATCGATCAACCCCTTTTACGTCTCCTATACCAATATTGGAGGAAGAGAATGTGTATAATCTATTTTACCGACCAGCTGGTGGCGACAGTGCTCTCCAGACAGAGAGAAAGCCGAGCAAAAAACAGCCGCGGGTCCGCGGGAGAAAGCCATTCTAATTTTCAAGGAAATAGCTGGGCGAAAACGCTTTCGATTTCACACACACACACACACACACACACACACACACACACACACACACACACACACACGCGCGCGCGCGCGCACACACACACACTCGAGTACCTTTGAGCATAAATAAGACCAGAATCGCAAAAGTTTCTTCAAAGCTCTCAGCC
Organism: Poromitra crassiceps; assembly: GCF_964638095.1. Taxonomy (NCBI): domain Eukaryota; kingdom Metazoa; phylum Chordata; class Actinopteri; order Beryciformes; family Melamphaidae; genus Poromitra; species Poromitra crassiceps. The sequence goes on along the minus strand of NC_139627.1, from coordinate 21,634,365 downwards.
GACACCTCAAGAAACGAACGAGCCCGTTTTACAGTAATCCAGACTGCCCGAGAGCGGCCGCGGAGCCAGCAGGAGCCAGCAGCAGCAGCACAGACGGAGGGAGGAGTTTGGAGACACACACACACACACACACACACACACACACACACACACACACACACACACACACACACAATACAGTATACAGACTTGCCCAAGGGCACCCATAATCACAGGCACGTGAGGTGATTCTAAAAATCCATTTATCTCAAAACTCTCTGAAAATCTCTGAAACCATGCTGTACTCAACGGCTAATATCTACATAACTACTAACTCTACAAACTAACTCTTTTAGACAGAGAAAGCACACATTCTATTAGTTCTTTTTAGATGATTGGTGTTCACGAAGTCTTAACAGAAAAGAATCCTCGGCTCTTGTAAAATGAGCCAGAATCCTCAAAAAAAAAACTGGCAGAACCTACCTACAGCATTGAAAAAAGGGCTGGCAGTCAATGTGTTAATGAACTTCATTGTCACATTTTTTGGGGGGCATCTTTGTTAGCCGGGACAGCAGCTAATTTCAAGCTAGGTTTGACAGTGTCAGTCTTGTACCGTATCTGAGTAAAATGAATTACTTTCAACATGTACCATGTACCACATGTACATGTGATAACGTACCTCTCTAAAGACAGGCTTGTAGGCAGGGTTGTTTGTAACCCATTTAATGAACTAGTTTTAACATAATAGTGTCTGAATGATTATTGTTGTTGTGAATATTTTCTGTATGCTTTTGTGTTTTTACATGTGATTACGACCAATGTTTTGTTTTGCTGTCTCCACGCACACACGCACACACACACGCACACGCACACACGCACGCACGCACGCACGCACGCACGCACGCACGCACGCACACACACACACACACACACACACACACACACACGAGTGATGTGCGTTTACTGTGAAATAACTGCAATATCTGACAACAAGGACCACAATGGAAATAAGTTCTGTAACTTTTTTGTGTTATCCTTGATGTTCTTTTAATTGTGCATGTATTCTGGTGTTGCAACCATGGAAGTGTCCTTTTAATTTGAATTGTCAAACAAATAAACTAAAAACTAAAAAAACTAAACATGCATTGCAAAGAAAATTGGAGGAAAAAAATCAAAAAACAACTGGGTGCTGGATCCTTAAAGTAGTAAATAACAATTCAAAAAGACAAGGACATCACAATTGGCTTTTTATTGCCACACTCGTGTGCAATAAAAAGTCAATTGGGAGTACTGTCCTTGTTTTTTTTAAAGAAGATTGGGGGAAATGTCAGCTAGACATAGTCAGCAGCACATTGGGCTATAACTCTCCTTTAACGTGGAGCGGGGTGTCCACTAATCGCTTTGGATAAAAGAGGTCGGGGGTTTGATCCCCGGCTCCTCAGACCACATGTCGAAGTAGCCTTTTCGGTAAGATACTGAACCCCCAGATTGCTCCCGATGGCTGCGCCCGCACCCTGCGTGGTAGCTTGTCGCCTTCAGTGTATGAATGTGTGTGTGACTATAGGCAGTATAAATATAATTGCAGTGCATTCACATAACCCCAGAGACTGCCTCTCACCCTTTTTCCTGTAACATCTAAGTTAGGTTTCAACATGGGAGCTGTCCCAAAACAGCACAGGGATAGTCACAGTACCTGTGTGTTGGTCAAATAGAGACCCAACAGTGTAGTGAATGATGCATTCATCTTCCTTACTTCCCACAGGCACACACACACACACACACACCCTCTGGTTAGAGCAGACTCCGCTATCCTAAACTAGCTGCTTAAAGACACCGAAGCAACGCTCAACCGAAGCTGTACCTACGCTGAACCCACAAGTTTCATTCCGGCGTCCTTGTTAACAGGCGAAGCCGTTCACACCACCCGCGTGCGTGCCACTCTGACGCCGTGCCGAAGCCACGCTCACGGGTGTGTGTGTGTGTGAGAGAGAAAAAGATTGGAGGAAGAGAGAAAACCAAAAGCAATTCTTTTATTTTTTTTTACTATTTCCAATTTGTGGAAATGGAGGCTACGCTCATTTCCTCTTCTTGTGCTTGTCCCCCGCAATGCATTTCATTTGTACTGTGCAGAAGGAGCCCGGGGGGGGGGGGGGACACAGCAGCGCCAGCCTTACACACTTTAAAAAATAAATGGCCTAGCGAGAGTTTGATTTGCGAGCGTCTTCACTGCTTCTTTCAGCCCCCTTTTCATAAGAGTGTGCATGATGGGCCACAGCATAATCAGCAGCACCACTCCAGCATGGCAATAAACGCTCCACACACACACTCACTCACACACACACACACACACACACACACACACACACACACACACACACACTCACACACACACATACATACATACATACATACATACATACACATACAATATTTACCCATGCCTACATGCACACTTAATGCACGTACACACAAATATGGACAGCTTATGCCCATGAATGACCGCTCGCTGTCAGTCGCAGGCGGAAGCAGCACCTCACTCACTCCAATGTAAATCTACAGCAATATACTATCTCTCTTCTAGATCAATCTTTTTAACGGGATAGTCGATTTCTCTTTCCACAAGGGGGTTTGCTGTATTTCACAGCAGATAGCACAAGTGTTAATCGTGTGTTCAACAGCTTTGAGAGCCAAGGATAAGGTGAAATGAGAGACTGGACCATAATAGAGAGGCAAAGTGACTGCCTACTTCCTGCTTCAGCACTGTACCAGAGATTTGTATCCGCCATTTATTTTCCCATAGACATTTCGTAAAATGCTTATAAAAATACTTTTACTTGGTCAAACCAAATGGTTCAGCTATATTTAGAATCGGGAGAGACCATAGAACATTTAACTCGGACCAAAACTTAAAAAAACAACATCGAAAAAATATTTTCTTTAAACCCGAATTCTTTTGACATTTTGGTCCGAGTGAATTGTTATGCGACCTCTCCTGTTTCTAAATATAGCTGAACCGTTTGGTTTGACCAAGTAAAACTCATTTTATAAGCATTTTACGAAATGTCTATGGGAAAATAAATGGCAGATGGAAATCTCTGGTACAGTGCTGCTGAAGCAGGAAGTGACATTCCACTTTGGCTCTCTATTGATTCTGGATGACACGTTGGGTTCCACAGTGAGCATAATGAGGACGTTCTCTTGGCTTGCACTCTTAAATCCGTTGCCCTGCATTTCTGTATGTGCAATACTGTTGTCTTGTAAGGACAAATTCAGTCCCACAACCACAAGCATTTTACAAGTATAAGTCCACAGCTTTATCTTGATAATGTGCCCAAGTCACAGGTACGCCTGCCCCCCCACGGTTGCTACATGGAGCACGTGGTTCTACTTCAGATCACATCCCTGGTTATACAGTGCATCAATTTAACAAAGTATGCAACAACAAAAAATCACAAAAATACAATTACTTTGATTGTTCACATTTTTTCCACATCAAAAGTTAATTCATCAAGAGTTCATTCATAACAGTCATCTACAGTTTGCTGACATCAGCAACTCACATTCCAGGAATATCGTTATTTAGCGCAGCTCTTACCCCGGTCCCTCGGACATTTCAAGGCAGGCGGCAGCACTCTTCATCGGCTTGGAAACAGCAGTCTGTACAAATCGAGGCAGCCAGCTGCCCGGTCCTTTATAAATCCCACTCGATCGGGGGCAGAACATGCTGGATCCCATTGGAACACACCATACAAGCACCAGGATTGGCCAACGTCAACTCCCGTCCCTAATTCCAGAGTCATGCCCACTTTCCAACGGTCAAATCAATCTCCTCCACACATATGTCCCACCTCTCTACCCTGTTTCCGTCAGAGCAGTCGGAATACGTCACCCAGACCCTGTCAGACCCATTTCATGTCGACTTTAATTCCAGCCCTGCTATTCTACATGATATGCCATGTTCCATTTGGACTGAAGAAACAAGTTGTAAATTAAATTGTGTTGAGCAAT
>NC_139627.1:21610378-21625378 GCF_964638095.1 Poromitra crassiceps | reverse complement strand
ACTCCACTTTGTCCGCCCAGCCGCGTCCGCGTCCGCGTAGTTACAAAATTCGGGGTGCGCACGGCCGGTCGAAAACCGTCCGCACGGAGCCTTGCGGAGGGGCGTGTCTGCTGAATTGACGTCACTTTTCCGCGCGGACACTCGCGTTCCTCGCTGATGCGGAAAGCATAATGAGACCTTCAACCTATGTGCGATTCGAAATCACGCGTCCGCACCAACCGAAACATGGCCGCCCCCAGTGTGGCTGTTGACAGTTTCAAATTATAACAAAACAACCACTATTGCAATTTGCAATACATGTCCCGCAAAGTTTCTGAGATTAGGGGAAAGTCTGAGCTGGCGTTACGCTAAACCAAACGTGGGGAGGAGGGAGCGGATTTGTTTGGCGTTAACGTTAGCTGTTGTGGTCGGGGCTAACGTTAGCTAGCTGGTTGTGACTACCTTCACCAGGCAGCAGTCCACAAGCTTGTTGTGACCAAAATCCCTGCATTTAAAGCACTTCATACTCCCAGAGCTGGCGTAAACCATAGAGCATAGAGAACCTCATGCATTACTCAAAATGAAACGTCCAGGGTTTGTCTCCAAAAGCAACTAACGCTAACGTTACATGCAAGCTAACGTAGCTAGCTGCGGGGCAGTCATGATCTATAAGGAAAACGAATGCGCACATAGGGCCCTATTCTCCCACAGGCCATCGGCGCTATTACGGGCCTTAACCGCAAAAAAACGTGCCTAGCGCCTGTTTCGGGAAAATAGCAATAGGCTTTAGGCTGCCAAATGCGCTTTAGGCCGAATGGGCGTGGCGGAGTCCCTGAATGCGCCAAAGTGGGCGTGTCGGCGCTAAATACCGGCGTACTCCTATCTTCCGACCTGCCGTTAATTTAGCGCCTTGCGCCTTTGAAAAGCAGGCCTATTCAATGGGCCAGTCCGTCCCCTCTCTCCTCTGTCACCCTTCTCTGTGTCACTCTCTCCCTCTCTCCTACTGACAGGAGCAGGCATTGGTGTGCGTTTACCAGTTTATTGTGAAATAAATCCTTCCGCGTTGAGTTACTGTCACAAGCCTGTGTGACAACGCTTCCAGCCTGGGTAAAACAACTCCGTCCGTACCGCTTTGAGGCTGCAGGCAGTCTGACAGGCACAATACGACTGTCTCTCTCTGACTGCCTGTGAATGCCCCAGCATGCAATTGGGTACTAAATTTCGCTACTAAATAGCAACCAAATGAGGCGAAATAGATATAAAAGGTCGATCTAAAATAATGTGTAATGGTAACACAGCCTGCAATTGTAGAACATTTCAATATTGGACCAAATAAATCATCGAAATTAAAACACCACCCTAAGTGAAACATATATGTCCTCCTGGGCCTATATATACCCCTTGTCGAGTTAACGTGATTTAGAGAAGTAACAGCGGAACGCGCTTCGGAACGCGCTTCTAATGGCATCTGCTATACTGTGATGTCCCTCCAATAACTTGGCCCTATTTCACATTTAGTTTTACAATAAAAACACATTTATGCAATGACTTGACATAATGTAGGGTATATTTATGTGCATCATCCTTCCTGCAGCAGGCGAGAGAAAATGATATCTTTCTGGACAAACTTTCACCAATCTAATAGGCTATATTTTTCTAGCTGATGCATAGAACATTATTTTCACTTTGATCTTGCTATAGTGTAGCGTATTTACATGCTTGCAGTATTGAAACTGCAGTTAGATTGGTTTGAGAAGCATAATAATATGGAATAATAGCCTATAATGCAGACAGACAGGCTGGATGAAGGGAGGGGGGGGGGGGCAGAGCGTTTGGCTTTCGTCTGGTTTTGCGGGATCACTGGAATTGGAGCTAAAAAGGCAAGCGTGCGATTCGTTTATTGCACTTATCCAATGAGCATGACGGTGCATAATTTTAGCCTAAAAGGCGTGGTTGTAATGCTTTGGGCTGCATCTAGCGCCAGCACGACGATATCAAGTGCGCCTTTCCACGCCCACTGCTTTGATCTGCGCCTGCCGCTCGGCCTAGAAACTGCGCCGATGCAACGATAGGGGCCATAGTCTACATAAAAGTCAACATCACATACGTGTATTTTCTTTAATCTAGACTAGAGGCATCATTTTTCAGTCAAAAGTGAAACGACACAGATATGATGGCGTATAGTGAGGCTTTCCATGCCTCACTATAAAACTGGCCCCAATGCAAAATTCACAGCTTGTATGTTGCCGTCATGCCAATAAGAGTCTAAATTTAATTTTTTATGTTTTATCTGCAGACTAAGCAGCTAGGCTTTCGGTTCTATAAAAGCCATTATTTTTTGTATTGACTATTGAGTGATACACTTTACTAAAACAATCATATTATATCACAATAGTGATGTCAGATTTGCTTAGGTCAGAGCTATGGAATATTAAATCATCCATCTTTGCTCACTACATCTGCCCTTTCTTTCTTCTTCATATTTACCCCAGGTGTGCATAAAATACAGGTTAAGAACTTATGGAAAAGTCATGGAAATCCATTGGTCAAAATGTGTATGAACCCTGAAGGGTTAAATTGAGCATTTATGAGAGATTTCAAAAATATCGAGATATATATTGTGTATCGCGATATAGCCGAAAAACATCGCGATATTCTTTAGAGGCCATATCGCCCAGCCCTAATTGGAAGTACGTAGGTTATTGTTGTACCACACAAGCACCTGTGTGCATGTGCGCGCGTACACGTGCACAGTTCTGAGTCACAGATGTAACAAACAGTAAGCACAAACACACACACACACACACACACACGCGCACACACACACACACACACACACACACACACACACACACACACACACTTTTAAACACAGTCAATCAGGCATAGTTGAAATGGAACATGCTATTAGATTTTGAAGTGGATAATTCACATTCGTGCTCCAATCATTTCTTAATTTTATTCTTTTTAAAACCGGCCTTCCATGCCCACTGCATGTGCTTTTATGGGAAATTACAACATTTAAAATGGTCGTCAGGGATACGGTAATTGCACAGAGAACCATTATCAGTCTTCCTGGGAGATGATGTGATAGGTGGTTATAGTTGTTTGTAACTTAACTTAAAGGCTCAGGCGGACCACCAGGCGGAGCCCCGCGGACCACTGGTGGTTCACGGACCACAGTTTGGGAACCACTGGAATAGGGGTGGGTGGCAGAGCACATGGTCAAAGATGAAAATGTAAAGGAATGGAGCTGGTCTCCCCCTCCCCCCAAACAGAGGACTTCAAGACTTAGCCCATAGAACAGAAACACAAGAATGGATGCGTGATCATCCTGCTTAGTGACAGTGGATATATCTGCATGAAGCTCTGTGGCATATGGAGTTGTATGGATCCTATCTGTGGGGTTTGGCGACTCTCAGACTCAGGGACTTGGATCTTCAGTTGGATTGGCCAAACCATGAAGATGAGGAAGTCATCCTAATAAAAGCTGTAGTTCCTCAAATGGCCACTTGATGCAGGACTCAGAAGTCCCGTCGTTCCCGTTCACTCCCATGTTAAAATGCCCCACTTAAAGTATCTTTACAGCCTGGATCGAAACATGGTTTTGGTCTATATAGCTAATTTCACCTTTTCCTAACAACTGTAGGGGGGTCATTTTTTATATAACTCGCCCGTTTGGAGTCAAATAGACGATATAAAAGGGGGTGATTGACAGGTCGCCTGTCCAGTGATTGCACAGCTTGTCGATCACGAAACAATAGCAGGCTAGTCTGGGCAGCTTTCACTCCGCTTTTTGTCATGGGGGCGTAAACCACGGAACCAGAATGAACACCGGAAGGACGTGCGCCAAAAAACGTATTTGCTGCCGTTAGCTTGACGTCTCTTTCCTCGATTAATTGTCTGATGCAAAGCTTCTGTATTGGCTTAAAATATGTGAGATTGTGAATCCGCAATGTTTCTACAAGAACTTCTTCAAAAACTTCGTTCGGTACGTCCATCAGGAGACAAGTAATTACAGACCTATCAGTATACTCCCCGCCATCTCTAAGGTAATGGAAAAGGTTGTAGCAGAACAATTGATTGCACATCTTGATGCAAATGCCCTTCTACACCCCATGCAGTTTGGCTTCAGGAAAAAACATTCAACTGAAACAGCCTGCTGCTATTTCCTGGAAGTCCTTAAAACAAAATTAGACAAAGGAGGTGTGGTAGGAGCAGTCTTCCTCGACCTGCGTAAGGCTTTTGATACAGTACAGCACGAAATACTTATAAATAAACTGGCAAATTACAACTTCTCCTCATCTACACTAAATTGGATTAAATCCTACCTAAATGGCCGCCAACAGTGTGTACGGGTGAATAATAAATCGTCCCCCCTAAAAGCCTGCACAATGGGAGTGCCACAAGGCTCGATACTAGGACCACTGTGGTTCAGTTTATATATAAATGATCTCCCATCTGTTTGTAATGTTGCTGAAATTGTTATGTATGCTGATGACACGGTAATATTTGCACATGGGAAAAACGCAACAGAAGTCGCAAAATTACTAACCAAGGAAATGGAAAATGTTGCAAAATGGCTAAATGACTCTTGTCTCACCCTTAATGTTGGTAAAACTGTAAGTATGTATTTTACAAACCGTAACAAACTTATTGACTGTCCTGTTATCTGTGTAAATGGGCAAAAAATTAAGAATGTGTCTGAATTTAAATACTTGGGTGTCACACTTGATCTGACCTTGAACTTTAAAAAGCATATAAAAAAATTAGCCAACTCACTGAAGTTCAACCTTGCAAGCTACAGACACATAAGGAACTCCCTTACACTTGAGGCATCTTTTACTTATTTCAATGCAATGATACTCTCACACTTTTCATACTGTATGACAAGTTGGTCTCAGGGAGGAAAATCAGCATTAAGACCACTTGAGTCTTTGTATAAAAACGCCCTCAAAATCCACGATAAGAAAACACGTCGCTATCATCATTGTAATATACTCAATAAATATAATATGCTGAATTTTGGACATCTGATCATGCACTCAAACATCTGCTTAATTTTCAAGATCATCCATAACGCTGCTCCTCCCCCCTTGAGGAACCTTATTTCACTCAGCTCTGAAATAATGTCTCGAGCCACGAGGTCAACAACTCGGGGGGAGTGCAGAATCCCACAACGTAAGACTTCTTTTGGACAATCATCCTTCACCTTCACGGCAATAAAACAATGGAACAGCCTTCCAACAGAACTCACAACAACAACAAACTTTCAAAGTTTCTCCCGCCAAACAAAACAGTGGTTATTTGCACAGCAAAGTTGCACACACCTGTAAAATAGAGCTATTGTCTGTGTGTGTGTGGGGGGGGGGGTATTCTAAAGGTTTGTGGGTATGGGGATGCAGGGCTGATTGGATTTTCTGTTTACTAGTGTTTTGTATCTCTTAACGTGTAATTTCCTTATTTTTTAACCTTTTTCCTACTATGTTTTAGATTCTATTTTTCCTACTGTTTTAAGCTTGTATTTTACCTGCCCAGGGACTACGGGTGGAAAATAGCATTTCTGCTATAACCTGGTACGATGCATCTCTCTCTATTTTATAGGGTTAATGTTCTTGTACACTGTCCCTGTATTAAAAATAAAGAAAAATTCAAAAATTCAAATCTTTTGTTTTGTTGTTTGCCGTTCTGATACTTGTGTCAAATTGTCAAGTTAACGTAAAAGTTGACGAGCTAGAAATGCTGCCCTTCCTGTGTAGGGCGGGCTCTAGGCCGGAACCAGGTAGGGTGACAAAATCAATTGTGAACGGAAGCCAGGCTCTTTCTCGCCGAGAAGAGCCTGGTGACGTGAGGTTAATAGCAGGCGGAGCTGCGGCTCTGGGAAACCCCCATCTCACGTGAGCTGTGCAAGGACCCCAAGATGGTGACAACACTTTGCTACAAAACATGAGTCCAAAATATAGTGGATGGATTTGTCCATATTATTTAGGTCAGTGGCCACAACCGATGAATGCTACAAGATCTGATGGTACGGAGTGCTGAAAGGTGCCCAAAGGCTAGCAGAGTAGAGAGGTGCATCATGGAATCAAGCCTATCCACTGCCAAATAATCTTGTGTGCATCTATTAGTGTGTTTGTGTGTTTGTGTGTGTGTGTGTGTGTGTGTGTGTGTGTGTGTGTGTGTGTGTGTGTGTGTGTGTGTGTGTGTGTGTGTGTGTGTGTGTGTGTGTGTGTGTGTGTGTGAATAGGTGTGTGTTTACTCTACAACAGGAAGGGAGAAGACTTGCTTCCACAAAGACAACCGCTGAGGAGATGAAACGCAACACTTCAAAACAATGATGGAATAATTCATGGTCCTCTCAAATCCAACTTGCAGTCTTTTAATCTTGGAATTTGCGCTGATCTCCAGTGAGCTGAGAGCTGCAGATCACAGACTTGACTAAACGACTGGTGACTCCTCTGGCAATATCATGGCACACGGGGAAAGCCGACACAATGAAAAAAACTTGCATGCTTGCAAATCTGCAGCATCAGTCCCCTCTGCATTTTTAAATCAACAAGCACTCATATTCGGATTGGGTCTCAATATGATTTAGCTCGGTTACATTTGCATGCATCTTGCATCTTCGGTATACTAGGGCTGTCAAAGAATATTCTATATTTGAATATATATTTGAATATAAAAAATTAAAAGAATATTTTAATGACATTTTATATTCGAAATTTTATTAATTATTAAAAAAGTTTTATTTTTATATATATATATATATATATATATTTTTACATTTAACCAGGTAAAAAACCTGGGCAAAAGCGCATTTCGGGGCGTAAAGCACATTTCGGGGCCTAAAAACATGATGGTATCTTCCCGAGTCAGGTGCAAAGTGTGTTTTTTTTACGTTTAATGCCAGTTTAGCACCTAAGGCCAGGGGGAAGATAGGGCCCTCCATCTCTGCTCTTTGCGGGCTGATGATGCAAAAAAGCTGAAACGGGGGTCAGGTCACGGTGAGCATGTGCCTCATTAGAGGGGAAATTATGAAGAAATGGAGGTGAGTTTGACTATTGGAAGTACGTAGGTTATTGTTGTACCACACAAGCACCTGTGTGCATGTGTGCGCATGCACGTGCACAGTTCTGAGTCACAGATGTAACAAAGCAGTAAGCACAAACACACACACACACACACACACTTTGAAACACAGGTCTAATCAGGCATAGTTGAAATGGAACATGCTATTCGATTTTGAAGTGGATAATTCACATTCGTGCTCCAATCATTTCTTAATTTTATTCTTTTTAAAACCGGCCTTCCATGCCCACTGCATGTGCTTTTATGGGAAATTACAACATTTAAAATGGTCGTCAGGGATACGGTAATTGCACAAAGAACCATTATCAGTCTTCCTGGGAGATGATGTGATAGGTGGTTATATTTGTTTGTAACTTAACTTAAAGGCTCAGGCGGACCACCATATTCGGATTGGGTCTCAATATGATTTAGCTCGGTTACATTTGCATGCATCTTGCATCTTCGGTATACTAGGGCTGTCAAAGAATATTCTATATTTGAATATATATTTGAATATAAAAAATTAAAAGAATATTTGAATATGACATTTTATATTCGAAATGTATTATTATTAAAAAAGTTTTATTTATATATATATATATATATATATATATATATATATATATATATATATATATATATATATATATATATATATATATATATTTACATTTAACCAGGTAAAAAACCTGGGCAAGAGGGCAGCAAAAAAACATACATCGTTTGCCTGGTTATTTAAAAACATTACAAAAGCGTAGGCTACTACTGTATTAGTAAATACATTACTAAATACTATTACTAAAAAAAAACGTTTATGTTCAAACAAATATACCAAGTACGGTAGTTATATAAGCTCTAGTCTCTAGTTGTATTCACGCACGCACGCACCCAAAAAAAAAGAAAAAAAAAGTATTTGAATATATTCGAACGAATATGTTTTGTTTAGAGGGAATATTCTAACATGATTTTACGGTATACACACTGATATTGCATGCATCTCTGGCAGGGTCCAAAATAACAGTTTTTGAAAGAAGAATCTTTTTTTGTTTTACCCTTTACTTACAGCCAGCAAATACTGCTCATAGAGTAAGTCCTCATGTGTTATAGTAGCATGCAATTGCTAATAACCTTATAGTGCCGTCAAACCTCACAAAGTCATATAGTATATTATTAATGTTTATTATAACTACATTGCTTTCCATTGACAAAATGCAGATTTCTGCTCACATCAGTTCCTCAGGCAATATTTACATCCTTCAAAATTGAGAGAATGCCACCTCTTGCTTGTTCCCCATCCACTAGTATCCTGACCATCCATTTTGACAATGATGTTTGCATTTAGTTTTTGGATGAAGATGCGCTGCATTTACACTTTGTTCTTAATATGGCCAAATGTGTCTCTGACAGACTCCAGCGGTGGTTTGAGTAAATGGATCTTCAGTGCGTCTTGCATGCATTTACACCTGGATTTGATGGGAGTTTCCGCTCTATAGAGAGGCAAAGTGACCGCCTACTTCCTGCTTCAGCACTGTACCAGAGATTTTCATCCGCCATTTATTTTCCCATAGACATTCAGTAAAATGCTTATAAAAATAGTTTTACTTGTTCAAACCAAACGGTTCAGATATATTTTGAAACAGGAGAGACCACATAACATTTCACTCAGACCAAAATGTAAAAGAATTGCGGTTTTAAAGAAAATATTTATAGATAGGTTTGATTTAATATGGCAACCTCTCATTCAACACCTGCAGGGCGCCTCTAATAAGAGACTACTACGCCTTATTTTAACCCCTTCTAAAGGGGCCTATTTCTGAAGAAAATGGTGAAAACGACATACCCAAACTAAAATGCTTACTGTGGCTGAACCGCTAGGGTTACAGACAACTGCCTGACCATTTCTGAAAGGTAAGACTTTGAAGTTTCTGTTCCAAGTGTCAGAATGACTCTATGTGTTACTCACCCTGAGTAACACCAGCTCAAACACAGTGGTTGATTCTCGCCTAGAATAAAAAACACTTTTACAGTGTAAACAGTTACCTGTGGTTGTTGTATTTATGGCTAGAAACCCAATGGAGACATAGCCACAGGCCTTACCACATCACAACTCAAAGGAGATGAAAAAATATCAAAACATGAGTATTTGGCAGTGGTTTTAGTAGGGAGATACGTAGGCGGATTTCCAAAAAGCCATTTGGAGACTCCAAATGGACACCTGGTAACCAAATTACTTTAGAGGCATATGATATATATATATATTTTTTTTCCCAACAATATCACATAAATTACTCATAAAAACAACTTTGTTGTATTTTAGATTTTTTTTTTTTTTTTTCAAATCTCTTAGTTACCCAAAGCCTCTCTAAAAGTGGCCAAAAGCAATTGTGATGTCATCAGTGATGTCATAAATCCTTCCTGGCTGAGGCTATAGAAATAGAAGAATAGAGTCAAACCAAATAACTTGAGTACAAATAGTTTTATTTACTCTTTGCAGGGATGTAAAGTCACGGAAAATGAAAAAGGTTACAGATGCCAGGGCAGACATAAAACCACTCAAAAATAATCCTATGTTGGTATGAAAAAGGTGACCGTCACCTAGTGACTAGTTTGCATCCCTGTCTTTCAAAAAAGCACAATTGCACATATGAACTGTCAATTGACCAATGTGCACACTATAAACGTGTACAATATAATAAAACACGTGTGCAGTATAAAAAAAAAAAGTATTGCACCAAGCCCCCTCTCTCTATGGCTCTGGCCACTATAATTCTGTGTCTGGGTGTACTCGATTTCTGCACAGAATGCAGTGTGGAGGCAGACAGGAAGAGCTGAAACAGCTGCAGTACACTGTATTGTGCAGTGGTGGTAACCTGTGGTCCAGGTGTTCTGACAGGCCTGAACTGTAGCTGTGGTGGCTCAACATCTGCCTCATCAACATCATGCCATCCGCAGTAGGAGCATCGGGGGTGGTGGGGACAGTAGGATCAGCGGGGGAGGTAGAGGCCAGTGGGGGCCGACGCTTCCTCTGTGAGATGTCTCTGGCACCCAGTCAATGTCTCCACTTCTGCTTCACACAAAAAAATCATAGTAAACAGCCATTCACCATTTTATGGAGTGCAGGGAAAGACTGCATTTTGAATAAAATCCCCCCACCCCCCTATTGCCAGGTCTCCACTTCCCTGCCTACCTTCACCCACCCCCACATCCAGGTGAACCATTTGAATGCAAATAGACACCCATCATCTTACTCTAGTCAAACAATTATACCAAGATAGATTAGAACTGTGAACACTCCAACATAGCATTCATATAAAGTCATTGACTGGCTGGAATTTATTTATTTATTTATTTATTTATTTATTTATTTATTTATTTATTTATTTATTTATTTATTTATGTATTTATTTGTTCAGTGTTATAAATCAGGGTAATGAAAATAAGTAGCCTACCATCAATGTGAATGTGTCCCACACATTCACATGCCATTTTCATTATTGAATAATATCATAAAACATTTTGAAAATGCATGTATACTCACCGATCGAGCATAGGATCAAACCATCTTCTTCCTAGAGTCAATACTATCCTGATTCTGATTCAGAGAAATCGACATCACTGGAGCCTCCTCTACTGTAAAATGAGACTGTGCCAAGAAAATGAGTCTTCTTCTTTGCTTTCGGCATTGTAAATCAAATAAAACAAATCAGAAAAACCAAAAGAATTGTCTTTGACTTTGCTGTTGTTGTTAGGGATGCACGATATGGATTTTTAGAGCCGATACGATAACCGATAAATATATTCTTCTTGGCCGATAACCGATACGATATAACCGATAATTATTATATAAAAAAAAATATATATATATATATTTTTAGTTTTTAACCTGTATTTTATGCACACCTGGGGTTAAAAAAGGGTTAGGGTAGATGTATGGATGTAGTGAGCATAGTTCTGACCTAACCAAATCTAACTGACATCACTGTGAACGCAAAACGAAGAAAACTTCTGATATAATATGATTGTTTTAATAAAGTGTATCACTCAATTATAGTCAATACAAAAATAAAGGCTTTTATATAACGGAAAGCCAAGCTGCTTAGTCTGCAGATAAAACACAATGACAAAAGGCATAGTAATTTAGACTTGTCATACTGATCTGTTAAAATTTTGCATGGGTTCCAGTTCTCAGTGAGTTGTAGCCTGGGCCCAATGAATGGGGCGGGCACTATAAACCATCTGTGTCGTTTCACTTTTTACTGAAAAATGCTGCCACCAGATTAAAGAAAAGAACCCTATGTTGACTGACTGATGCTTTTTATGTAGCCTAATGTGCGCGCGACTGCGCCTTTGTTTTCATTATTGGCTGTTAGATGGCTCTGTCCAGCACTATGGTCCAGCAGCTAACGCTAACTAGCGCGGTTAGCTTAACGTTAGCGAGTGGTTGCGAGTTAAATACACAATCCCTGGATGTTTCATTTCGGGTAAAGGGGTTTCCATTAGTTTCTATAAGTTTACGCCAGCTCTGTGTATTAAGTGCTTTTGCGGGGCTGTTTGATCACAAGCCACAGACTGTAAATGTCACAAGCATTTTGTCTGCCAAGCGGACGAGTCTGCAGGGTAGGCCGCACGACGAGCTAATGCTAACAAAACTCGCTAACAATAACAACAAACATATCCGCTGCATCATCGCCAGCTTTGGTTTAACGTAATGCCAGCTTATTGGTTTCCCCTCCTCTCGGAACCTGTGTGGGACATGGATTGCAAATTACAGTAGCTTAATAATTCTGAAACTGCAGCATACTGGCAGCAGCCATGTTTGCGTCGCAGCTGTGATGTCACGAATGTGCGACAACAAAAGCTCCGCTTCCGAGGCAAAAAATAAAGCAGGATTATTATCGGATAATTTATCGGAAAAAGGCCATTATCGGAATAATAAATAATAACGCAAATGGCCATATTGGCCGATAATTTATCGGTCCGATAATTATCGTGCATCCCTAGTTGTTGTTGCCCCGTGCGCTATTCAAAACTCCATGCGTAAAGTGAAAACGTTCTTTGCTAGACGCAGGGGTGTAAATGCCCCTCCCCCTCACCCAAACAAAGAGTTCGACCACTTGTTGGAAAGGTAATTTCATTCGCTACAAGACTGGTCAGTCAAATTTTAGCAATCTGCCATTGGATTCGATGTATATGACGTTTACGCAGAACATGCCCCCACATTTGTCAACATCCAACCAGAGCACGACCTGAGTTGACTGACACACTGTGTAGCCAATAGAGCCCACAGCAAATTGCGGAAGTACTAGTTTTGTTCCAGAGAGTATCTAGTTTCCAAAATAGGTCGTGATTCGTCCTTCCGCGTTTGTCTTCACGGGGAAACTAACAGGAAACCGAACAAAAACAATATCTTCTTCACGGATTTGCAAAGTAAGCAAATATGGTTTTTTGATGATTGTCGCAGTTAGGATGTGGTGGTGACTAAATGTAATAGCTAGTTTTGTTCGTTAGACCCTTAGCTTCATTTTCCATGCAAGATTTACTATGATATATTTTGGTATGGTGGTGCGACAGCGCACTGAACAGTAGTGATTCTATCTCGCCTCGGAAAAAAAAATCAGGACTCATTGTACAAATCCGTGTATAACTTTTGCTGTGTTGATCTGATCCGAAAAAGGAAGACATGGTTCGATGCGCAAGAGTCAGACGATTCGTTTGGTATATAGCATGAACAACATTGTTGAGAATTAACCACCTAATTCACCACGTTAATGACGGATGAACAGCAAAAAATGTAGAACGTAACGGTGACGTTACACTACCCGAGACCTCTCTTCCACCCCCCTCAGTCCTTCTCCCCCCCAATGCACTTTTTCTTTTCCCCTCTTTTACTTGGGTTCTTTTAGTATTTTCGTTTTTTTGTTTAGTCTTTGCTTTGGGGTGTACGGTATGTGTATAAAAAAAACAAGCCTCATGACACCCAACCCTTTATGGGCCAGAATGTATGTGTGGCTATCATGTCAAATTATCTCCAGATACATAAGCAATTTGTTTTGTTTCAGAAAATATCGCTTTGCTAGTTTTCGATGTCAATGTTTCCTTTTTATACTATTCTTTGGTATCTGTAAAATAGAAACAGCAATCACATGCTGGGGTGACACATGGTGAAAAAACAATGTAATGTGTGTACATGTGCTTGAATAAATATAAATACAAAAAAGAATATATATATATATTTTGATGTCGTTTTTTTAAGTTTTGGTGTGAGTGAAATGTTCTATGGTCTCTCTTGATTCTAAATATAGCTGAACCGTTTGGTTTGACGAGGTAAAACTATTTTTATAAGCATTTTACAAAATGTCTATGGGAAAATAAATGTCTGATGAAAATCTCTGGTACAGTGCTGAAGCAGGAAGTAGGCGGTTACTTTGCCTCTCTATCCGAATATGGTCTGATCACCCGGCGGGACACATGTTCATGCAGGTGGAAAGGAGGTCATAATGTGCCCTCTGCCTGTTTTCTCGGTGACCTGAGAGAGAGTGGCAGAAGATTTCAATCCTCTGCAGTGCTGTCATTCAGCAGCCTGTGTGTCTCTGTGCCTCGGGGGCGGGGCGTCACAATCGACCTCCTTGGGCCATCAAGAAAAGCCATTAGGACCACCACAGCGGAGGTGTGATGATGTTACAGCGTTTCAATGAAGTGATGTGACAGGCATGTGATAAGTCCCAGACACACCGATAAGGGAAGATTTTAGTTATTGATTTAGTATTGAATTGTACTATTATACTGAGCCCTAATGAAATAAGTAAGGGATAACCAACAACTACAGTAGGTGTGAGTTATGTAAGGGATAATGTATTGTGAGCCGGTGATTACTGGCGAAATAATGACCGACAGGTGAATGATTGAGCCCGACGCGCAGCGGAGGGCTTAATCATTCACCTGAAGGTCATTATTTCCAGTAATCACCGGCTCACTATACATTATCCCGCTTAGAACACGGCCTACAACTAAATCATTCAATAATCTGACAAAAATAATTATTCAAATAGATTTTTTAATAGCGTTTTCAACGACAAAGCGGTTTCATTCGTAATTGGCACACAAGACACCACAGCTGCAACTGGTTGGCCTAATTAGTAGTGTTTACTGACAAAAAGCTCTTATCAACTGATTAATCCAGGTGTGGCAGAGCAGCGGTCGGTTGTCGAGAAATAATGACCGGTGAATCTTGTTGATTGACCAATCAGAATCGAGTATTCAAGAGAGCCGTGTTCTAAATGGTTTTAATGCACACCTGCCGGCCAATCAGAAACAAGTATTCACCCAGACCATGGTATAATTAAGCAATAGATCACGACAGGCCGTGGTATATGCTTATTATACATAGGAAAAATAGAAACCGCACACTCTGGCTCCGATGCAATGAGTTTAATAAATAGACAACGTCTCGGCCTGGTGGCCTTTGTCCGCACACTGGTAAAAAGATTTAATTAGAGATATATGCTAAATATACCACAGCTGTGAGCAATCAGATTGCTTGTTTTGAGAGAGTTGTTTTATAAAGACTTTTAAACTCTACACTTGACTCTATACATGGGTGCTTTGGACATGGAATTCACTTTTTGCATTTCAATCGACTTGGGACTGTCATCAGTGCATGAAACATGCTTGACAGGGAGATGAGAGAGAAGGGGAGAGGAACGTGGGGGGAAGCTCAGGGACATCCATCATGTGTGACTGGTACCTATGTTAGATTCAGTAAAAGTGGGTGAAAGGAAGTTGGTAGGTACTGGGTGGGCAGACAGGAAGTTGGTAGGTACTGGGTGGGCAGACAGGAAGTTGGTAGGTACTGGGTGGGCAGACAGGAAGTTGGTAGGTACTGGGTGGGCAGACAGGAAGTTGGTAGGTACTGGGTGGGCAGACAGGAAGTTGGTAGGTACTGGGTGGGCAGAC
>NC_139627.1:21457878-21605378 GCF_964638095.1 Poromitra crassiceps | reverse complement strand
CATTTTCCAAATTCAGAGTGTCTACATGTGTTTTTCAGTATACAAAATTGTATTATCATAGAAATGTGTTTTTATACAGATCATATCAACATCGGTAAATATCGGTTATCGGGTCATAACAGCAATGTTAATATTAGTTATCGTAACGGCCAAAATTTTCATATCGGTGCATCCTTAGACACCTGACCCTAAGTTCCATTAGCATGGAAGAATTTTTAATTTCTGTAACACAAATACATGACATGGATGATTTGGCTAACAGCTTCTATGAGCCATGTTTACAGCACTGAATGCTGTTACTCCTGTTCAAATCAGGTCCATTCCTACAGCTAACTCATCCATATGGCTGAATGACCATGTTCATGCCATTGAGAGAACATTGAAAAAAATCGAAATGAATCTTCCACCAACCTAGTGCCTCACTTTAGTCCTTTGACTTAACTTCTGTACAATCACTTACTCTATGGAGAATGGAGGTTGTATCTCAAATGAAGTGTGCGTCTTGTCCTCTGGATATTATTCCTACTAGACTCCTAAATGAGCTAATGGCAACCATCTGCCCTCATATCCTCTCTATCACAAATGGGTAGTTAACTTCTGCCTCTGTCCCTTCACACTTGTAACAGGCTAGTCTCGGTTTCCAGACGTGTAGTGAAACGGATTAAGACTGAGAGCTGAGTCTAGTAACAGGCCCTTGTTGGTCCTCCGTTGAAAAAGCCTGGCCGTGATAATTCCTAACTATAACTCAGCAACTACATGTATATATAGACCCATCTCTAAATTAACATTTATGTTAAAAAAAAACTTAGAAAAAGTTATGTGTGGACAAACAACAAACTGACTTCATGAGCAAATGTGATCTTGTTGAAAAATTCCAATCTGGGTTTTGTGCTGTTCATGGGCTAATGTAGAATGCCCAGCGCTTCATCATAGACAAGCTAGCTGTTCATGAGCTCAGTATTAAGCTAGCTGTTCATGAGCTCAGTATTAAGCTAGCTGTTTATAGGCTCAGTATTAAGCTAGCTGTTTATAGGCTCAGTATTAAGCTAGGTGTTTTTACCTTGCTTCTCCTTTCTCTTGCCTGGAAAACAGGAGAGGTCAGCTTAGAGTACAGCAATAAGAGAGGCAATCCTGGATCTCAATACCAGCACTGGCTGATGTTTCAACAGAGGCCATTTGCAGACACTGGATGCCTCCAAGCAATCAATATACTGTTGCCATAGTACTAGGGGTGGGACAAAATATCGATACTCACGGTATCGTGATATTTCCACTTGCGATACATTATCGATTCACTGGCACCAAGTATCGATGTGTTTATTTAACTTTTTCTTTTTCTTTTTCTTTTTTTAATAAACAGGCTAAAATATTATGCTGTGTGTGGTAGTTGAAACATAGTTTCAAGTTGACGTTTATTTATGTTTGTAGTTATATATAAAATATATATATATAAAATATAAATACTGTAGGCGACATGAATGGAAATGTTTGATCATTAATATCTACTTTTAGAAATTATATAGGTAGGCTGAAATCAAATCACTGTGCATAATTGTGAAAGTGTCTTTATTGACAGATGAAAAGGCTGTTATTTACCCTTTGTCACCACCTGGTGAGTAAATATATGTGTAACTAAAACCATTAAAATTGACAACAGGTCTGCAACTTTTTTCCCCATGTATCTACTTGGCTGGTTGGGAACCCCTGTGTTACATAACTGGACAGTCATGTAATTCAGGTTACAGCTCAAAAAACACGTTTTGGTATCACTAACCAAATCAATATTGAAATTGATCGAATCGGAATCGAATCGAATCGAAATTAATCGATTCGCAACCTTGTGAATCGGAATCGAATCGATTCTTGAAATTTGAACCAATACCCAGCTCTAATCCCCACCCCCCATTAACTACTTAAGACAACTTAAAAATATATTGTGAATATATGCCATTGTTTTCTTGTTTTAATAATAATAATAAAAAGACTTAATGTGTAACTTTTCCTCCGTGGTATCGAAAATGGTATGAGTGAGTGAGTGAACTCTGAGAGAGTTCATGTCAATTCTGCTAATAAATACATAATACCTGCTTCTTGCCTTTTAGGGGTATTTTTTTCTCTTCAGTTACACAGATATCGTGATGTATCATAGGTTAAATTTCTTCCAATATATCGATTATTGCAGAATCGCTGTATCGTGATAATATCGTTATCGAGGGCCAAGTATCGTGACCGTATCGTATCGTGAGTTACTCCACGATTCCCACCCCTACATAGTACTGTAAGTATTTTACTTGTCTATTAGTTTGTCTATCACAGGGATTGTAAAGGGGTCATGGGGGAACGTGAACTAGTTTTTTAAGTAATTTCCGAAATTGTCAACAGGGCATATACAGTATTCTATTTTGCACTTCTGGTGAGGAGACTGGCAGGCAGGTTGTGGGTGCTGCAGTGCCAGCAGGCCAGCGGGGAAGATGTCTGGCCAGGCTAGCGTAATGAGTGTCAGCTGACTGGCATGCTGACTTGGTGGTGTGGTGAAAAAGCTGGCATGACCACAAAATGCATGCCACCCCCAAAACACATTGACCACCGGTGTCTTCGCACACCTACTGTATGAGCAATAGAGCTAAAAACTCAGGGCAAAACTCAGTAGCTTGGGTTGAAATGGGTATACTGTAACACTCGAGTGATAGCCAATCACACACACCCAGTTGTTGAGTTCTTAATTGGAATCAATGAGGACAATCTGCAATGTCAAGAAAGTGGTGGATTTCTAGACACATAGCCCTGTTTGAGCCCTAGTGGATTGTGTCTTAGTTTGGGGAGATTTTCCCATTGGTCAAAATAATTGCAAGTGATGAGAACATAATCCAGTAGGAACCAAAATCACCCATACGTCACTAGATTAATTGGCTCCAGTGCTTTGTGCACTATGTTGAGTGATTGTAGGCAATAGCATTACCTCAAAAGTATGAAAATGAAAATGAGAACAACATTACCCTTAAATGCAATGTGACCCAAATTGATTGGAAAGTTGTGCATGAAATATATCAGAATAACGTGCTGCTTTGAACTACTACAGGAGGAAGGTGGTGGATGATGGGAGACTGTGTAGTGTGTACAGCTAAAATCACTGATTGCATTGTTGCTCATCTGAAATATTTCCAAAAATAATACTTGTCTGAATCAACTATACTGATTCAAGAAAAACACTAACAACTTTCGATTCCTTATAGGCCAATCAGAGAGAGAGAGAGAGAGAGAGAGAGAGAAAGGGGGAGAGACATTGACAACTAGCTGGAAAAGTTGGCTGCTACTACCAAGTGTCCCTCCGTGTTCATGCAGTAGGGCCTTTCTCTCTCACGCTCTCTCTCTCTATCTCTCTCTCTCACACACACACACACACACACACACACACACCTTGTCACATCCCAGGCTTGACGGTGTAATGCCCTGTGTGTGTGTGTGTGTGTGTGTGTGTGTGTGTGCGCACGCACGTGTGTGCGTGTGTGTGTGTGTGTGTGTGTGTGTGTGTGTGTGTGTGTGTGTGTGTGTGTGTGTGTGTGTGTGTGTGTGCGTGTGTGTGCGTGTGTGTTTGAAGTATCTTTGTCTGAATCAGGATTAGATATGTCTCACTGACACACAGAGCTTATGTAAAGCTGACCTAGTACCACACAAATGTGAACTGGCCTTCTTTTGCATTACATAACCTGGCCTGTGGGGCTAATTGAGTGATACGCAGGCTTTGTGTCCACTGGGTATGGCAAGGACGCACCTTCACCTACTTCATCCAAATGTAATCTTGTAGTTTTTTTCTCTCATTATAACGGAGCACACAGATCACACACAACTCTGATAAAGAAGACATATTTAAAAAGACAATGCAGGAATCCTGTAGGAACAATGTTTCCTCTAAGCCGATGGCGGTATGAATTAATCATATATAACAAATATCTTCTTTTTTGTCATCAGGAATTGCTCCATTTGTCCCAAGGAAATTATTTAATATAATCAAAATTAGTTCACAGTCGAATTGGTGAAAAATGGTATTAAAACTAAAAGTAGGGACTTTAAAATACCTCACGCCCATTAACCCTAACATACGTGCCTTTGATGGTGGTGGGAGGAAACCGACACGAACACGGGGAGAACATGCAAAGTCTACACAGAGGGGAGCAGGGACGGACCGGGGTTCGATCCCACAACCTTCTTGTGTGAGGCGACAGTGCTAACCACTGATCCACCGTACCACCACACTAGCCCCATCCTACACCCCCATATACCAGACTACTGGACCATGTTATTAGCTGGCTGGCACTGAGTAGTCCCCTTACCATCTCTAACATCGGCTACACTCGGCTACAATCGGCTACAACATTCCAACTGATCTTTCATTCAGTCACAAAAACACCTCAACCTTTGCCTCTCACACCACTAATTACAAATCCTTATTGCAAAAGCTGAATTGATTTGGGAATATTAGAAAGAGAAGGAACTGAAAGAAAGAAGGGAGAATATGAAAAAGACTCTCATCAAATACACTTCAGTGCTGTGAGTGGTTCCTAACTGCTGCCTAACTATTCACTGACAGACAGTCAATGCATGGATCACACACAGCACAGGCATTGACTCAGGCACAGACCACCCACCCCTCTGCCCTGCACATGTTTACAGACATAGGGGGGCCGCTTTTCACTCAACATTTACTTCACCTAATAATAGATCAATCCACTCTAATTAGGGGTGTCAAAATTAATCGTGTAATCGATGTATCGCGATGCGGACATGTGAATTGAATCGAATCCAATCGTTGACAGATGAATCGTTGAATCGTTTATGTTTAAATTTCTGTTGACATTCAGATTTTAAAGCACTTTAAAGTAAAAAGGGGACTTGATATTTATCTGACTGCTTGTTGTAATAATTGATGAAAAAGTAGCCACGTGCAGTAATAGTACAGAAAATTGAGGATTTAATACTTAGAGCTGCTATACTGTTGGAGCTGTATCGAGAATGCATCGAGATGCATCGTGGAATCGAATCGAATCGTTGACAGATGAATCGTAATCGAATCGAATCGTGAGGCCAGTGAAGATTCACAGGCCTAACTCTAATACAACAGTACATCTAATGGACTCAATTCTTTGAAATACACTAACTGACCCGTGCACTTTCAACTAATGCCAATGTATGTATGAGAATAAGAACTTTTATTTATGGAGCACTTACTGTATCAAAACAGTGTTACCAAAAAAGTAAGAGTGGCTAAATCTGAATACACATTTTTATATGAATTTCATATTCAGTGTCTCAAATATGTATGAGTTCACATCACTTTCCATTTGATAGGAAACTCGCATATCCACAATTCCCCCCATGGCCCTGATGTAAGATTCTATCACTTTTCCCATGACTTTCCTTAAATAAGTACTTCCATCAAAAACTTAAAATAGTTTTTTTCCCTTCTCCTTCCTGGTTTGTTAATGTTATTTTACAGTGCAGAAAAGAGTGAACAGTCTCTCAGTCGGGCTACTGGAGGGAAATCCACTGTAAGCATCATCTGATGCAATACATGTGAAACAAGTCATAAATCACATACTGGCATATTCCTGCAATCTGAGCCATTCCCAGAGAATTTTGCAGTGTGCAATACACTTCTAAGAAGACCCCATGATATTCCAGAAATGCCTTTGTGCTACCTGATTGTAATCTGCTGGCCAGCAGTGAGCACTGGATCTAAGGGCACGTTCACACCATACGCCGAAGCAACGCTCAACCTAAGCTCAACCTACGCTGAACCCACAAGTTTCATTTCGGCGTCCTTGCTAACAGGTGAAGCCGTTCAGGATTCAGTCCTCTTTTCGAAGCGTGAATCTGCCAGGCATGAAGTCAACGGAAGTTGTGGGCGGGGTCAAGGCGCACAGAGCGAGGCGCTGAGTCCTTCTTGTGTGACCGGTTAAGCGTGAGCTCAACTTCAGCGTGAGCTGTGCTTATGTTAACCGCCAGGTGTGAACAAAGTGTTAAGCAGGCCAGTGTTCTCTGCCCTCCTCTAACTGGGCTGCTCCCCTCAGCTGGCAGAGAACAGACAGGTCGTTGTGCCAAACACCCGGCCCCTCCCATGTCAGAGGTCCCCTTCCCCTTGATGCCCTCACCAGCAACACACACACATGCACGCACTCGCAGATGCACACGCACACACACACACACACACACACACACACACACACACACACACACACACACACACACACACACACACACACACACAAACACACAAGGATGTAGTGGAGGGTAAGCTCACCTCACTTTATTCACCTTATGTAGCCCCGCCCACTTGACCCAGTTGTGTTATGACTTCCTGTTCAAAACAGCGTCTGTTTTACCTGCTCACTAGTACTGTACTGTCACAGGAAGTGTTCTGTTTTACCTGCTCACTAGTACTGTACTGTCACAGGAAGTGTCAATTCCCCCTATTGTCCTGCTCGTTGCAGAACCCCCTCTGCCGATCTGGGCAGAGCTGTAGAGTAGACTAGCACATGCTTCCTCTGATACATGTGCAGTCGCCAGTCGCCTCTTTTCACCTGACAGTGAGGAGTTTCACCGGCAGGACGTAGCGTGTGGGAGGATCGTGCTATTCCTCTCAGTTCCCCCATCGTGGCCCGACCGACCAGAGGAGGCGCTAGTGTAGCCAGGACACATACCCTTAATCCGGCTTCCCACCCACAGACATGGCCAATTGTGCCTGTATGGACGCCCGAACAAGCCGGAGGTACAGTTACATGGGGGCTTGAACCTGCCACCCTTGTGTTGGTACGCAGGGAATCTACCATTGCACTACCCAGACGGCTGCGCACCATTACATTTCTGAAAACACACACAAATGTAATACGGGCGGCAGCTGAAACAAATAAACCAGGCAATTTTCAATGGTAAACGAGCATGTGGATGTGACACTTTGCACATCAGGTACAAACCACAGCTCAAAGCTGGACCTGAGGTGTGTGGAGCTCTGCCACAGTCCCCTACACTGCGGTACAGCTTTACTAGAGCAAATTCAAAACGTCCCTGTTTGACTACATAGACCACACAGCAGGCAGGTGCGCAATCTTTCCATTTAGCGGAATCCATCCAGTCCCTTAAGACACACATCAGTCACTCATTCACACACACTGTAGATGTGCGTAGAAAAGCTGTTACTAGCACCACATTAAACCAGAAGTGTCTCTGTATGACAGCTTGCAACACAAAAGCCTTCTGTTCTTGACAGACAGTCACAAAGGCGACGAGAGTCAAGTGTGTTGCTGCTGAGCCTGGAAGGGGGAAAAAGAGACTTTGGGAGCACAGGTACGATCACAGAGAGATGATGTCAGACCAGGAAATGCAGAAGATCACATCACCATCTAAAGATCATTCTAGAAGCATCCAGCACCCGGTTCCCAGTAAGCTTCCCTTACTGGGAACGGTACAGGGAAGGAAGCAGATACAGTAAGGGCAGAGGGGTAGGAGAAAAGGAGAGAATAGGAGCCAAGCTCGGTCCTCCAGCAACACGAGCCAACGTGGAGCGCCGAGCTGCCTGCCTGACCATCCATTACTCACTCCATCCTCCAGCCTCATCATGAATGCAGCAGGCATGTACCTGCGCCCACGGTCCGGCGAGGCAGCGGACACGACACAGGAGGAATCGATAGCCGGCCCTTCATGTAAATGGCACTGGATGATGGGAGCGTGATTTTACAGACAGGCCCCAACTGCATCAGCCGTCGAGCGTGCATTGAGAGAGGAGAGGGGCTCTGAATGTGAGCAGCCATCAACACTCTTGATTTTAAACTGGAGGCAATTGCACAATTCAATTGAGTGCAATCCAATCAGCACCGCGATGTAAATTCACAAAGGGCTGCAACCTTTCCAAAGAGGAATGCAACATAATGCCACATTATACAGTAATAATGACAATCAATCAGGTATATTAGCTGTCATCTGTATGATTGACCGAAGACCACCAGCAATATGACTCAGCACCTTACACCTCTCTCTCTCTCTCTCTCTAGGAAAAGGCTCTGAGCCATGTATTTCTCCTGCATCATGCCCATTGCTTTGCAGGTTTTCCCCACTTATCAAATACGATCTGATCAGTGTGTCAGTGTTTTTCACCACAATAGAACATCACCATTGTACCGTATTCCCATGGGGACTTGGTGTGTCTGTGCTGCTCACTACTGAGTTTAATGTGACTTTATCCTATTATCTCTTATGGCATCACTCTTATATTCCCATATGTGGCTAAATGTTTTGCTGTCATGGTTTCCTATGGTATTCCTATAGTAGGCCCTTCTACAATGTATAGCCTATGAGGGATTATCTTGCATTGTCACCGCAGCAAGGCAAGCTCCCCGCAGTGACCGCCATAGGTAAAGCCTATTAACACAATGCAGACATTACATTGCACATTAAGTAGCCTATTAAAACATAGCCTCGCCATATAAGCCAACCACAAACAGGAGATTAATTGGCTCGATTTATAGCCAAGACAATTAGGTCAATGAAGTAGCCTACTCTCTTACATCAGAGTGAGATCTGATTCCTATCGATCTGTTGCTCAGTCGTGCTTTCACATCAAACCTGGAATTCGAGACAGCCCAAGATATGGTGGGGAATGGGGATGCAATTCTCGGCGGGGATGCAGAATTTCGGCATAACACTATGGCTAAAAACAGAGCCAGTTCTCCAATACCAGGCGAACAATGCGTCCTTTTCTCTGTCCATAGAGAGAGGGGCAGATCATCATTTCAGCCTCAGTGCATCATCGCTCCTACAGCACGGTGCAGTAAAAGAAAAACTCCCTCTGGCTCTGACACTCTATCCAAGACGTTTTTCTTCACTCATTCCCGTTCACACAGTACTCTTACTACAGGGTGCTTATACAGATAAAATATGTTATTTTAATATTTTACCTGTTCGGTGCTCGCAGTGTCTTCCAGTGCAGCAAACTCCCAGGCGGTCGGTGGGACAGAGCGGCTCCGCAGACTGCAATTACCGTAATGATCGTATTAGCAGCGCCGTTACATTATAGTATTCTAGTAAATACGGTATTGCGTTTCACTTTCTCGAGCGATGATGATGATGATCATGATGATGATGATGAATACGATGATTACGATCATGATCATGATGATAAGAGAATGTTATCTTGATTTAGACCTAGGCTATAGTTTTTTTTTTACAAAGTCATATTGCTTTATAGCCAAACAAATTAAATAAAAATATTGTTTTAATTGTTAACTGTAAAGGACTTTGTAACTTAAGCTATTAACACAGTCAGTGAAAGATAAAAAACACCAAACACAAGGAACTGTGATGAAATTAAGAGTAGCCTACTGTAAGCAAGATTCCTTTCACTGCAGAAAATGTCCACCAGGAAGTCATAGATTCAGATGTATAGTTTCTGAAAATAAGTAAAATATTCTGTCATCAGGATGAGATTTTATTCTGTTGTTTCCAAAGCTGTTTCATTTGTTTGAGGATTTTTCTGGAACCTTGTGAAAATCGCACAATCACTGATGACATCACTCACTGATGACATCACAATTGCTTGAGTGACCATCACGGATCACATCATGGAGTGCTCGAGTGACATCCCTCAGCACACAATTGCACAACTTTGCATCACTGATGATGTCAGTAGTGAAAGAAAAGTAGTTTGCACATTGACTGATGATGTCATAGACACTGTGACATCATCAGTGATATCACAATTACTCGAGTGACCATCACTGATGACATCATCTTATAAGGTAATCCTTTAAAAAAAGTCAATTTAAGTTTAATTCCAGTTTCTGAAATGATGATGCCACTCCATCTGATTTGAATTACTTTTTTGACACTCTTGAAACACCCAAACTTAGTGATGCTGCCTGTTACGGCCGTAACACTGCCAGAGAGGACTTACTTAGACTCTGATATCACATCGGAAGAAATAACTTGCCATTGGCCTGCCATTAAATCATTCCCATCAGGCAAAGCAGCGGATGGATTCAGTGCTGAATTTTACAAGAAATTCTGTGACATTCTCAACCCACTCCTCCTCAGAATGACATCTAACTCTAACTCTAAGGACAAGGCTTGCCTAAAACACTGTATGAAGCTAACATCTCCCTCATTTTAAAAAATGGGAAGGAAAAAGTAGGCTAGACCAGTTACAAACCCATAGCGCTCCAGAATTTTGACAGAAAGGTAATCACTAAAACGCTGGCTACCCAGCTAAATAAACACTTGTCATCCATCATTCATCCTGCCCAGACAGGGTTCATCCCGAATACGTTCTCTTCAATGTCAGACGCCTCCTCAACACCATATACGCAGATCACAGTAAGACCAGTGGTGCAGCGACTTTATACACAGAAGGCGTTCGATCAGGTTGAGTGGCCTTATATGTTCGAGTCACTGCACAGGTTCGGATTTGGCGATTCACTCATATCCTGGGTAAACTATGCTAGTCCGACATGTTCAGTTAGAACCAATGTTGATATGTCAACCAGGTTTCCATTATTTCACTCGGTCCAGCAGGATTGCCCTCTCTCGCCGGCCCTCTTTGCCGTTGCGCTCGAGCCTCTTGCCTTAAAAATA
The DNA here is from genome assembly GCF_964638095.1 of Poromitra crassiceps. NCBI lineage: Eukaryota > Metazoa > Chordata > Actinopteri > Beryciformes > Melamphaidae > Poromitra > Poromitra crassiceps. The sequence continues at coordinate 21,594,758 of NC_139627.1, read as the reverse complement.
TGTGGTCACCTAGGTATTGCAGGCCTGAAGGTCGGAGGTATTGAGATGCTTATCAGTTTGTATGCCGACGACGTAATATTATTCCTACATAATTCAGAACAATCGATCCCCCCTCTCCTAGAATTAATCACTTCCTTCGATAAGCTATCCAGATACACAATTAACTGGACAAAGTGACTTGATGCCTCTCTCTAATGTCTTCACTCCCGGTTTCCTGGAAAATCTCCCATTCAAATTGGCAAAGGATCGCCTTATCTATCTTGGCTTGACCATATCCAGAGATCCTAAACTAATATTGAAGTTGAATTTTGGTGAGTTTGTTTTAAGAGTTAAACAATGTATAGAACACTGGAAAATCCTGCCTTTGTCCATGATTGGCCGTATAAACTCAGTTAAGATGATTTCACTTCCCAGGTTCCTCTATCTGTGTCAAAACCTTCCCATCTTCCTTACATCGGCTTTTTTCAAAGAACTGGACTCAATAATTCTGTCCTACATCTGGAATTATAAGAATCCTAGAATTTTGAAAATTCAGTTGAAAAAAACCCAAGTCTGTAGGACGGCTGGCCCAGTGTTTAAGCACTACTACTGGGCTGCCAATGCTAGGGCTCCAATGTTTTGGCGGAAAGGGACTTGTGGCAGTTTAACTCACGGGGGGCCCCTGTGGCTGAAAATGGAGGCCAACTCTATTGCCAACTCCTCTCTGCCAGCCATGTTATTTTCTGAGCTAGAGAGGCCTGTTATGAAAAACTGTCAGAATTCTAAACCAGGTTAGGAGTGTTTTGAGTCTACCAGATGTTTCTGTCCACACATAAATTTGTGTCAATCACTTTTTTTTGCCTCCATGGTCACTTGGTCAGACAAAAACGACCATGCCTGGAGTGAGATGGGTCTCGTTTCCATCAGAGATGGTATTTTGCATCCTTTGATCTACTGAAGAAGGTTGAGTTGCCCAGCATGGATTGGCTCAGATATATGCTTTTTCGATGTTTTGTTGAGCCCTCCTCACTCCAAGCACCTTATCTCTAGATTTGTATGTTTGTTTGACAACTGCACCACAGCCTTTACTGAGAGGATTAGAGAAGCGTGGCAGGGGGAACTTGGTATTGATTTATCTGACATTATATGGGAAAGGAGTCTGTCTGTGGTACAACTCTACTCAGTTAATAGCAGACACCAGCTGATCCAATTTAAAGCCGATCACCATCTTCATTATTCCAAGCACAAATTACACAGGAACTTCCCTTCTGTCTCACCAGTGTGTGACAGGTGTCAAGTGTCAGAGGGCACACTATCTCATGCCTTCTGGTTCTGCCCTTCACTAACGAGATTCTGGACCAAAATATTTGACTGGTACTATAAGGCCTACAAAAGAAGCCTTCAGCCGGAGGCAGAACTCGCCATCTTCGGCTGCTCAGAGTCCTCTCTGAACTTCCCTACAGCCGTGCAACAATCTCTGACACTGGGGACAACTGTTGCCAAAAAACTCATTCTGAAGGAATGAAAGTCCTCCTCTTCACCGTCTTTTCAATTGTGGTTGATAGACATGACCTCTGTTATACGGATGGAGAGATTTAGGTTCCTGAGGACCAATTCACTTAAAACATTTCCATCTATCTGGGACCCGTTTCTAGCCTACCTCGCCTGGCTGCTTTCTCATGGGCCCCTTGCATGGGATCCCATGCACAATATCTCTCACAAGCACATAACTCTATGTGCTTACTCTATGTGTGTATGTAGCACCACCACGTTGCAATATTGAATGTCGATAATATATATATGCTTTTTTCTTTCCTTTTCTTTTCCTGTGTCTGAGCCTGTTCGTTTGTCTTGTTTGTGTATCGTTCTGAAAGAATTTAAAATAAAATATATAAAAAAAGGTTTAATAGTATAGTAGTAAATACACATGCTACGTCCTACCGGTGAAGCTCCCCGTCAGGTGAAAAGAAGCGGCTGGCAACTGCACATGTCAGAGGAAGCATGGTGCTAGTCTCGGCTCTCCCGAGATCGGCAGAGGGTGGAGCAGTGACCGGGGCAGCCAATAGGGCAGCATGGGGATAAATTGGCCAAGTTTATTGGGGAGAAAATGGAGGGGAATCAGAAAAAAATAAATAATAATAATAATGTTTCGGGACACAGACTTTCATCAGATTCTTTTTTGGTTTCTGAAATGATAAAAACTAAAAACGGACTTTGTTTATGTCTAATTTGTGTTACTGAGAGTTTAGAGGTGGCGAGGCGGCATCAGCTGAGCATGAGCAAGAGGGAGACGATTAGCCTGGGTGAACCCAGTCACAGACTATGCCTGTAATGTGACTTCGTGACTGATAGTACATAGAGATCACGTGGAGGCTGGGTTTATCCAAGCTAGGAGACGGTCACAAATGATGATTCTGAAATGTCAAAATTTTGAGCCTTTTGGGCCACAAGCATGTGCCCCCCACTGCAACACTTTCCCCCAACCAAGTTTTAATAATAATAATAATAATCTGTGGGGGCTGAGGAAGATATAATAATAATAATAATCTGTGGGGGCTGAGGAAGATATTGATGATTCCAGGAGTAGTTCTGCTTTGATGTTGCTTGAAGCTGGCCACCATGGTCTACTCTTCAAGGAGTTATAGCAGCCCCGTGTGGCCAGCAGAGTTTTGAATGGATGTCCTGGCTGCTGCAGAGCTGAAACTCATGTTGCCAATAAGAGCTCAACAGGCACGTGACTTTTCGTGATGTAATTTGCCCCGGAAGTAAGTTCTGCATTCATTTTCTCCACAGACATTTCGAAAAAATCCTTATATAACAAGTTTTAAGGCTCGAACCAAGCCAAGCCGTGACCTACTGAATCGTGAGTGACCATAAAACATTCTGGGAATTTTTTGTTCTTGCTTAAACCGATGTAGAGCTTTTCTTTCTTTTTTTTTACAGTGAAGTAATAACCAATTTGCTTCAGCAGACACTTGCAATGGACTGAAAAATAACTTAAAAATTTTAAATTAAAAAATAACTAAAATTATTTTAGGGGCATTCCAGAATCAGATTACTATTTTATAATTTATCTCAATGAGTTTCTAACTGGGCATGCAATCTTTTGACTCAAGCTTAGTATGAACAAGCTCCTCAGGATTTCACAGTGGGCCACACAATGAGAAGGTTGACCTTGACCACCATCTGCCAACTAGGCCTCCTGGTAGCACTGCTGCCCTGATTATAGACAGGTGCTCCGCATATGTGCTATCAAAGCACCAGTGGTTTCAGTGAGACCTCTGGCCTTCAGAAGTGAGGGTGGCCTGGCCTCCACTCCACATGTTATTCCTCCAAAATCACTAACGTGACCTTGCACAAGGTTGGTCCTTCCAGTGCCAAGTCCCACTGAAAACATCTGGGAAGTAGGCTCGGGTGAGGTAGCAGATGCATTTTGCATGTCTGAAATAAAAGCTTCAATCATTTCATACGACTGTTACACCCTGCATACATACTGTATGCTGTAATTCCCACGTTTCATTTGTTGCATTAGTCGTGTTGTAATTGTCAGTTGTGGGTCTCATTTGCTATATTTGTAGATAATTTTTTTGCTGTATCTTATTACTATTTGCGTGACAATCTCCCATGTGATTACTAGCTTCATTGGCTTGTCTTACTGTATTGTAACAAAAAGTACATACCTCATTGGATATTTAATTGGATATTATTCAGTGATAAATTCTGTAATTATTGAGATAAACAGTGTCATACGGTGCTCTATCAACACAGGCCTGTCAAATCATACTGATTGATTGTCCAGCCATTTCCCACAAAGGTAGTTAGAGAAACCCAAAACAATTCGGAAAGCTAGAGAAAAAACAACCAACCAACCAAACAAACAAGTAGTCCAAATAAGCAGTGCACTAGCCAAAAAGCCTTCTAACACCTTGTTTTTCTTTCATCATAAAAATCAGTACAGTACAGTAGAGTATATCAAAATTACAGTCAACAAACAAGAAAAAGCTGTGAAATCAAAAAGCACAAATCAAATGCAGGTTACATAAATATGGTCTAATAATACACTGTTTGTTTATATATAAAGACTTCTCGGAGACAAATGTGAATAGAAATAAATAGCATGTGACAGCTACAAACAATATGTGGACCTGAGACTACAATTTACATACAGTACATGAGCAGCTGAAAGTGTAGTGGGAGCTATTCATTTCTAACCATTGTGACACATTACACAATACTCACAAAATAAAGATGTTCTCTGCAAAGGATTATGCAAAAAACATGAAATCACTATATTCAAGGAATGTAGAAAGTATCCCGGACAAGTTTTTCCTGCTGGGCCCAGACGTCTGAGGAGATCTGCAGAGACACAAACACATTCACAAACATTACGGTCATATTCCTGCCTGTCTTCTCTATGTGTTCAACATCTCTGGGGATACAGGGACACTCCTCCTTTGTGCTTTTGATCTGTGACTAGGGGTACGTTCGTAAATCCACTCTGATGCTCTACACTGAAATGAGAGAGCGAAGGTACGGTACATTACAACGGTGCTCCCAATTTACGAACAGTCCAGTGTGCGCTCTGGGTGATATTTCCGAACGCACCCTAGATCAGAGGTGCCAAAATTCTCTCCTATGAAGGACCAAAGAATAATTTGTATGGAGGGCCGTGAGCCAAAAATAAATGTTGATATTGTGTGAAATTACATTACATTAAAATGTATTATATTTGATAGACAATTTACATTCTAAATCTAAAATAATTTTTCAAAAATAATAAAAACACTACTCTTGTATCTCTTTAACAGTTATTGTATTAGGTATATTTAGAGTTGATTGTAAAAATAAAAATACAATAAAATAAAATAAAATAAAATAAAAGGGAAAAGACACCTTTCTGACAGAAAGTGCATGTAACTCAAGGTGCATAGCCCTCACCCTACCATAGAACCCATTCTCATTCAGATATCTTGAGGTGAGGTCAAGGGACCCCATTGAGAATGGCCATGCTAGTTTTTCCCTATAGCCAAAATGTAGCCTGAATTTGGAGGATTATTTAGCCCCCCTTCTCGACAAGCTAGGTTGACGTGGTTGGTACCTCAGGAGATGTTCCATGTCTGGATGAAATTGATACCATCAGAGCCATAGAGCAGACACCTTCTGTGTCAACTACTATAAAAGCAGGGTGAATCCACTGTGCGCTCTGTGGTGTTTTTCCACTTACACGTACGTACAGTAGAGGCAAGGCACTGCGTGCTCCCTTCAGCAGCCTCCGAGGCTGTCGTTCCTGCTCTGTCCAGCAGAGGGCGGTATAGCACTGGAGGAGAGATGGGCGTTGGAGTCGTTTGCTGCTGTGTAGGCGGAGAAGCACTTGGATGGGGCATGTTGCTCTTCATCACAGCACAGGGCCTCCTCCTCCTCCCCATGCAGAGGAAACACCCGCGGCTCCCAGGGGGCCCGCGGCTGCAGACGACACATCATACACATGTAAGGAACATACACACATCATACACATGTAAGGAACATACACACATCATACACATGTAAGGAACATACACACATCATACACATGTTAAGAATATGCACACATCATACACATGTAAGGAACATACACACATCATACACATGTAAGGAACATACACACATCATACACATGTAAGGAACATACACACATCATACACATGTTAAGAACATGCACACATCATACACATGTAAGGAACATACACACATCATACACATGTAAGGAACATACACACATCATACACATGTAAGGAACATACACACATCATACACATGTAAGGAACATACACACATCATACACATGTAAGGAACATACACACATCATACACATGTTAAGAACATGCACACATCATACACATGTAAGGAACATACACACATCATACACATGTAAGGAACATACACACATCATACACATGTAAGGAACATACACACATCATACACATGTAAGGAACATACACACATCATACACATGTAAGGAACATACACACATCATACACATGTAAGGAACATACACACATCATACACATGTAAGGAACATACACACATCATACACATGTAAGGAACATACACACATCATACACATGTAAGGAACATACACACATCATACACATGTTAAGAACATGCACACATCATACACATGTAAGGAACATACACACATCATACACATGTAAGGAACATACACACATCATACACATGTAAGGAACATACACACATCATACACATGTTAAGAACATGCACACATCATACACATGTAAGGAACATACACACATCATACACAGGTAAGGAACATACTAGGGGTGGGACAAAATATCGATACTCACGGTATCGCGATATTTTCACTTGCGATACGTTATCGATACACTGGCACCAAGTATCGATATATTTATCTAAAATTTTTTTTTTTTTTTTTTTTTAATAAACAGGCTAAAATATTATGCTGTGTGTGGTAGTTGAAACATAGTTTCAAGTTGACGTTTATTTATGTTTGTAGTTGAAACAAAAACATAAATACTGTAGGCTACATGAATGGAAATGTTTGATCATTAATATCTACTTTTAGAAATTATATAGGTAGGTAGGTTATATAGGTTTTCTTGTTTTAATAATAATAATAAAAAGACAATGTGTAACTTTTCCTCCGTGGTATCGAAAATGGTATGAGTGAGTGAGTGAACTCTGAGAGAGTTCATGTCAATTCTGCTAATAAATACATAATACCTGCTTCTTGCCTTTTAGGGGTATTTTTTTCTCTTCAGTTACACAGATATCATGATGTATCGTAGGTTAAATTTCTTCCAATATATCGATTATCGCAGAATCGCTGTATCGTGATAATATCGTTATCGAGGGCCAAGTATCGTGACCGTATCGTATCGTGAGTTACTCCACGATTCCCACCGCTAGAACATACACACAACATACACAGGTAAGGAACATACACACAACATACACAGGTAAGGAACATACACATCATAGACATGTAAGGATCATACACACATCATACATAGGTAAGGAACATACACACATCATACACAGGTAAGGAACATACACACATCATACACAGGTAAGGAACATACACACAACATACACATGTAAGGAACATACACACATCATACACATGTAAGGAACATACACACATCATACACAGGTAAGGAACATACACACAACATACACATGTAAGGAACATACACACAACATACACAGGTAAGGAATATACACATCATAGACATGTAAGGAACATACACACATCATACACATGTAAAGAACATACACACATCATACACATGTAAGGAACATACACACATCATACACATGTAAGGAACATACACACATCATACACATGTAAGGAACATACACACATCATACACATGTAAAGAACATACACACATCATACACATGTAAGGAACATACACACATCATACATATGTAAGGAACATACACACATCATACACATGTAAAGAACATACACACATCATAGACATGTAAGGAACATACACACATCATACATATGTAAGGAACATACACACATCATACACATGTAAGGAACATACACACATCATACACATGTAAAGAACATACACACATCATAGACATGTAAGGAACATACACACATCATACATATGTAAGGAACATACACACATCATACACATGTAAGGAACATACACACATCATACACATGTAAAGAACATACACACATCATACACATGTAAGGAACATACACACATCATACACATGTAAGGAACATACACACATCATAAACATGTAAGCAACATACACACATCATACACATGTTAAGAACATGCACACATCATACACATGTAAGGAACATACACACATCATAGACATGTAAGGAACATACACACATCATACACATGTAAAGAACATACACACATCATACACATGTTAAGAACATGCACACATCATACACATGTAAGGAACATACACACATCATACACATGTAAGGAACATACACACATCATACACATGTAAAGAACATACACACATCATACACATGTAAGGAACATACACACATCATACACATGTTAAGAACATGCACACATCATACACATGTAAGGAACATACACACATCATACACATGTAAGGAACATACACACATCATACACATGTAAGGAACATACACACATCATACACATGTAAAGAACATGCACACATCATACACATGTAAGGAACATACACACATCATACACATGTAAGGAACATACACACATCATACACATGTAAGGAACATACACACATCATACACATGTAAGGAACATACACACATCATACACATGTAAGGAACATACACACATCATACACATGTAAAGAACATACACACATCATACACATGTAAGGAACATACACACATCATAGACATGTAAGGAACATACACACATCATACACATGTTAAGAACATGCACACATCATACACATGTAAGGAACATACACACATCATACACATGTAAAGAACATACACACATCATACACATGTTAAGAACATACACACATCATACACATGTAAGGAACATACACACATCATACACATGTAAGGAACATACACACATCATAAACATGTAAGCAACATACACACATCATACACATGTTAAGAACATGCACACATCATACACATGTAAGGAACATACACACATCATAGACATGTAAGGAACATACACACATCATACACATGTAAAGAACATACACACATCATACACATGTTAAGAACATGCACACATCATACACATGTAAGGAACATACACACATCATACACATGTAAGGAACATACACACATCATACACATGTAAAGAACATACACACATCATACACATGTAAGGAACATACACACATCATACACATGTTAAGAACATGCACACATCATACACATGTAAGGAACATACACACATCATACACATGTAAGGAACATACACACATCATACACATGTAAGGAACATACACACATCATACACATGTAAGGAACATACACACATCATACACATGTAAGGAACATACACACATCATACACATGTAAGGAACATACACACATCATACACATGTAAGCAACATACACACATCATACACATGTAAGGAACATACACACATCATACACATGTTAAGAACATACACACATCATACACATGTAAGGAACATACACACATCATACACATGTAAGGAACATACACACATCATACACATGTAAGGAACATACACACATCATACACATGTAAGGAACATACACACATACACATGTCAAGAACATATACACATGTAAGGAACATACACACATCATACACATGTAAGGAACATACACACATACACATGTCAAGAACATACACACATTATACACATGTAAGGAACATACACACATCATAGACATGTAAGCGTGTGTTCACACCTGACGCTTAACATAGGCAGAACTGAAGCTTGAGGCAGGCTCAAGCTGAGCTGACGCTTAACCGGTCACACAAGAAGCCTTCTCTTTTCCTCAGTGCCTCGCTCGGCGCGCCTTGAACCCGCCCACAACTCCCATTGACTTCATGCTTGGCAGCTTCACGCGTCACGCATGGAAAATAGGACTGAATCCTGAACGATTGCTTGAGCGTGCGTTGAGCACGCGCGTGGCTGGTGTGAACGGCATCGCCTGTTAACAAGGACACCGAAATGAAACTTGTGGGTTCAGAGTAGGTTGAGCTTAGGTTGAGCGTTGCTTCGGCGTATGGTGTGAACGGGCTGCAAGGAACATACACACATAGGCTTTACAGCCGCTAATGCACAGTCTGCACTCCTCTCTCTGTACATGTGTACAGTATGTCTAGTCTGTACATGTCTAGTCTGTACATGTGTACTGTACAGTATGTCTAGTCTACTCTGTACATGTGTACAGTATGTCTAGTCTGTACATGTGTACAGTATGTCTAGTCTGTACATGTCTGGTCTGTACATGTCTAGTCTGTACAAGTCTAGTCTGTACATGTGTACAGTATGTCTAGTCTGTACATGTCTAGTCTGTACATGTGTACAGTATGTCTAGTCTGTACATGTCTGGTCTGTACATGTCTAGTCTGTACATGTGTACAGTATGTCTAGTCTGTACATGTCTGGTCTGTACATGTCTGGTCTGTACATGTCTAGTCTGTAGGCTACATGTCTAGTCTGTACATGTCTAGTCTGTACATGTGTACAGTATGTCTAGTCTGTACATGTCTAGTCTGTACATGTCTGGTCTGTACATGTCTAGTCTGTAGGATACATGTCTAGTCTGTACATGTCTAGTCTGTACATATGTACAGTGTGTCTAGTCTGTACATGTCTAGTCTGTACATGTGTACAATATGTCTAGTCTGTACATGTCTAGTCTGTACATGTGTACAGTATGTCTAGTCTGTACATGTCTGGTCTGTACATGTCTAGTCTGTACATGTGTACAGTATGTCTAGTCTGTACATGTCTAGTCTGTACATGTGTACAGTATGTCTAGTCTGTACATGTCTAGTCTGTACATGTGTACAGTATGTCTAGTCTGTACAAGTCTAGTCTGCACATGTGTACAGTATGTCTAGTCTGTACATGTCTAGTCTGTACATGTGTACAGTATGTCTAGTCTTGTTTATTTATTTAGCGCTTTATCACAGCCAAGTGTCAAAGGGCTTTACCAGGACTGGTCAAAAAATGCTACAGTATGTGAACGCAGCCATAGTAACGTGTGTGTGTGTGTGTGTGTGTGTGTGTGTGTGTGTGTGTCAACATCAAGGAGGTTTAATAAGAACTGTGTGTGCTACACAAAACATGCAGTCAGTTTCATTTTCATTGCAGTCGTCATTTTCATTGTTAAGTTTGCAGTCCCCCCTCAACCCCCGTTCCAAATTTGTCCCAAAATTAATTTACATCCCCTCCGATCCTATTTTTGTCGGCCCGGGAAGCTGGATCCCTGCGTGGCCGGCTGGAACACAAAATGTGCTTTAATCAGCATCTTGTAGGGGCGCTGGAGCGATGTGGGAGATATCTGCAATCTTCAATCAGAGGAAAGTGGAGCAGAGCACTGCAATCACAGCATCATCAGCGGGAGTGGAGAGGAGACAAGCATCTGTGTGGGCTCTCAAGGACACATCCAGGCTTCATAGAGGTACATTATGGGCACTACTGTATGACTTTGTATTACAATACATGTTGCTCTGTGTCAGAAGGATCATGTTTTCTGCAGTGTTGGACACAGAGAGGAAACATGGCCTTTTTGATGACGTGACAGCCCACAGGACATTCCTTGTGAAGTTACTGCCCCCTACAGGACTGGGGCCAGCACACCCTGACACCTCTTCCTAACATCCCGAGCAAGCGAGCCCTGGCTTATGGAGCGTGAATAATTGTCCAGATATAAGCAGGACGACCCTCACGTCCTAAAATGCCCCTATGTTGAAGGTGGTGTGGTTCGCAAAGCTTAGCAGAAATAGAGCCGAGGTGGGTGATTTTTCAATCAAGCGATGCTCACTTGCTCGTCCGCAACACGGCGAGTTAGGAATCGCTGTGATACTCCCGGGTGGTTTAAGCTGTGTTGCTTTGGGTCTGACCTGCCACTCCTCCCCGCTTGGCGCTTCGTCGGTGTCCAGCTGAGAGCAGCTCCACTCCATAGAGCTCTCCTCTCCTGAGGCGCACACCCCCTCCCCGCCGCCTGACGACCGGCTGCCAGATCTGCCATGAAAAACAAGCATACCCCACATGGAACGTCAGTGTCTTAGTAGTCCAGTTGTGCTTACGTGCATAGGGAAATCACACTCCTAACCCAGCTGCTCAAGGTACCAGATTTTGGGTTGATGCTGATCTTTTGATTATAAGAAACCCAGATGTCTGTTGAAAAAACCCATTCCATTACTGTGCTGAAATAATCTTACAATATATATTATTAAATTTGATATTTAATTATATATATAATATAAGTCAAGTCATGTTACTCGGGTCCCCCACCTCTGGTACTGGGGTCATGTTTGTTCCCTAAATCCAACTGCTCGTCAAGTGTGTGCATCCCTATGCTGCAACAGTCTTTGTATCTGCATGTGTGTGTGTGTGTGTGTGTGTGTGTGTGTGTGTGTGTGTGTGTGTGTGTGTGTGTGTGTTCCACCTGGTGGGGCGTGGGCAGCGTCGTCTCTTTCCCCAGGACGACCAGCGCAACTTCTCTCTCTGCTCTGATGCCAAGTGTCTCTGGGCAAAATCTTCATCAGTGATGACCTCAACCTGAGAAACACACACACACACACACACACACACACACACACACACACACACACACACACACACGAAGATGATATTTTCTCCAAAAATATCAAAAGAGCTGCTCCTGGCTAAACAGCTGCTCCTGGGACTGTACCTGCGACTCCACTTCCTCCTTCTTCATTAGGGACTGGGAGTTCACCGCCCTCCAACTGTGGAAAATACAGACTTTGTGAGATGAATGACAAAACATGGACTATGTGGATAACAACTCTCTGTCTATTATATTAAATAATGTATAGCAGTGTTTGCTACATAGCCAATCTGGGAACCCAGAGTCTATCAGTCTGATGACTGATATGACTCTGGGACAGACGGCCGATATGTCGGGTTTGCGCTGTATAGTGGATGTGTGTGCCAAGACCTCCACTTCCGTGCGCCGCAGTTATTGTTTGCAGTCTAATTGACGCAAGAATGGAGTTGGAGCTGATTGATTGTAGGTGGTTTAGTCCAGACGACATTTCAGCTAATAATAATAAAAAATAGCTGCATATGAGATGCTGTCGGACTGTAAACAATGACGGAAGGGGCGGGACGTCCGCTCTACAGTGGAAATCATGACATATCGTCCGTCTGTCCCAGAGTCATATTAGTCATCAGACTGATAGACATATTAGAGTCATATTAGTCATTAGACTGATAGACTCTGGGTGCCCAGATCGCTACATAGCAGACACGGGACTCAAACAGCCTGAAAAGTGGGAAGGTCACTTGCGAGCTAAATAAATCAAGTACTCGTCATGGTTTGATGAAGTCATTCATAAATAATTGTAAAGCACTTTGAGAGGAACTGATTTTTTTTGGTGAGTCAATCATGACTCATGATTGACCCCAGCCCCTACAACACCTGCTGACATGTGAATTTGTGCCAGAGGCCCCACCTACACCTTGATTCTCATTGGATCTGGTGGTGTCCCATACCTGGGTGTGAGGATGTCTTTGTACTGCAGCTTCTCCCCTTTGGCGGTAGCAGCCAGCGACATGGGCGACATGACGATGTTGTCGATGCTGTACACATTCTCCCCTTGCCGTCTGCGAACAAGGCCCTGGCAGCCAGGAAACGTTATGTTGTAATGTTGCATTGATAACATTTTAGTCGACAGTTTGCAACTTAAAAGTGTTCACACATATTCAAAGTCGTTTTGAGTCGTTAGGATGCCATAACTGAAGTTTTCTGTAGACTGAGGCTTTTTTACCATTCAGAACACATGTACACTTTGTAAATGAAGCATGTGAGTTCATGTTTTGCAGCAATACAAACATTGCAATGTGAACTACCAATGAAAAATCTTGCCATGGCATTGTTAAGAGTTTGTTTTATTTGAAGTCATTGCCTACACCAGAATTTGGTCAACTGCAGGTATGTTTTCATGTTGGTAATGTCAGAATTCAGGAAGTCAGAGAAATCAGAGTCAAACCGAGTTCCCAAGTACAGTAATATTTACCAGATGAAAGCTGAGGTGAACAGCATTTTCAAGTTGGAACCTTGTATCTATATGCCATGAATGTAGCATAACAAAGACATGCTCAACAATCAAATTTGAAGCTAAAATCACTATTTGACTATTTATGAATATGATTTATTTAAGAGATTGCATGTGTAAAAGCAAACAAATACATTTACACTTCACATTTGACACTATCTGAGCTATTTGGAGGTGTGTGTATATTTGTGTTACCTGCAAGGCCTGCTTGTGTGTTTGTGAGGTCCGTGTGTAGGTCTCCTCCAGCGCCTCCTCTGAGCTCTCCTCAAGGTCACAGAGATGGTACAGGACATCCTCTTCATCTATGCATCACACACGCACGCACGCGCACACACACACACACACACACACACACACACACACACACACACACACACACACACACACACACACACACACACACACAATGGATTGTATTGCAGCTGTAACAATCATTACTATATAAATAAAAAGACCTGGTACCAAATTTGAAGACATTTCCTCAAGGCGTTCCCGAGATATCGCCTTCACGAGCATGGAACGGAGTGACCTTGAACCTTTACCACCATCAAAATCTAATGAGTTCATCCTTGAGTCCAAGTGGACGTTTCTGCCAAATTTGAATAAATTATCTCAAGGCGTTCCTGAGATATCACGCTAAAGAGCATGGAACAGAGGGATGTGAGGTCACAGTGACCTTGAACTTTGACCACCAAAATCCAATCAGTTTATCCTTGAGCCCAAGTGGATGTTTGAGCCAAATTTGAAGAATTCCCTCAAGGCGTTCCTGAGATATCGTGTTAACGAGCATGGGACGTACATACGTACGTACATACGGACAGACGGACGTACGAATGTACAGACAGACAGCCAGGGCTGTCGCCGGAGGTGGCATAAAGACAGTTAAGTTGATCACTCGCCCAAAGACTTGGTGGATTCCTTTAAACCCATAAAAGTCTGAGTGGTTTCTTTTCACACGCACACCTTCCATCACCCTGTGACTGTGCCTTTTCTTCCTCTTCCTCTGATAGGCTCTCCTGTGTGGCATCTGCGCAGATCCCGCCCACCCGGCAGGTGACACACCCCTAACACCGCCCCGCTGGTGCCTTGCATGATGCTTGTAGTTGTGACCTAGAGTGACACACACGCACACGCACACACACACACACACACACACACATGCACACGCACATGCACACACAACATATTTATTACACCACAGGAACTTCCCCTTACATTCAAAACTGCCACCCAATCCCTGGGGGATTATGCGTTTGGTTAAAGTGTACAATAGTCTCATTACGCTAGGCGGATGACTGCTTGTCCTGAACCCTGGTCTTATCACACAATGGAGTGGGTAATCTTCATTATGAGAGTGAGGTAGATGCCAGCCTCAGCTTGCCTGGGCTGAATCCTAATCAGGGTATCTGCCAGAAAGCCAAAATTAAGATGTTTTAATACCTTGTAATGCTATGATGGCTATATTGAATGCAAGACCGATTTAACAATAAAAAATAAAAAAATCTTGTTGTTACCACTGGCTTCGTCAGGCATCCCTACAGACACAAAACTCCTCGCTGTCAGGTAAAAAGAAGTGGCTGGCGACTGCACATAAATCGGAGGAGGCATGTGAGAGTCTACAGCCTCCCCAGATCAGCAGAGGGGGTGGAGCAACGCCCGGGACCACTTAGACAGTGAACAAAAAGGGGGGGAAAAAAAGAAGAAGAAAAACAAAAAGAAAACTGCACTGCATTGTTTTGAGTAGCCAATAAACTGTATTAGGATTTTGTAGTTGGTTTTATTCAGCCAAATATTGTCAGAGCTTATCAATTATGTGCTTGTCTCAGCAGAAAACCGTGGTTGTACTGTGTGAATGTGAAGCAGGGTGTTGCTGGAACAGAGCATGGTGCTGAGTCAGCCTTCTCTGGATATAAATACAAGTTTAAAAAGAAAGCCCCCATGGTTCATTTCACCTTCCCTCCCTCTCTTCCCTCCTAGGATCAACCAATCTTTAGTTGTTCTGGATCATTAAGCTCCACTGTGGATGATAGCGCCAAACCATGTGAGCAAGAGCCAATCACAGCCCTGAACTCACAGGTAAGTAGATGCATGCAGGGGTGGATCGATGATTAACCAACGCACTTAACCAACTCACAATAATGTACACACACGCGCACGCAAATACGCGCACGTGAATACACACACACACACACACACACACACACACACACGTAACGTGAGACGCCAAGTTGATTTTATTACCAGCCGTGACAGCGGGGCTGGTACTGTTTTCACATTAAGTTGTGAGTCTGTGTGTGTGTGTGTGTGTGTGTGTGTGTGTGTGTGTGTGTCATCATGGCAAAATGTGGTCCTGGAGACACCTAAGTAAAATAAAATTCATTCATTCAAATTCATTCATTCATTCAAGTAACTACCACAGAAGCCGTTTTGAATACTGTCCAGTGTCCAGGTGTTCATGTCTGTCTGTCTACTATCTGTCTGTGGACGGATTTTGTGAATGTGATAGCGTCAAAACCATGCAAGATGCAGTCATGAAACTGTACAGGTGTGCAGTTGACATAAAAATGAAGGTCGAGTTCGAAAATGGGCATGATCCAAGCAAGGGTTCCAGGCCGCCTCGATCACCCCCCCCCCCCCCCCACACACACACATTGCCCCCCCCCCCCCCGCCCCCCCCCCCCCAAAACTTTATGCCCCTGGTCCACATTTGTTTCACGTCGCGGCTGGTGTGATCTCATCACAAAGTGTTCTCTAGTTCCCATCTACAATTCAGTGGGAAGCCTCTGACATGGCCGGAACTAATTATGATGCTCCACAGGAAGAACAAGTAGCCAGACCAGAAGAGAAGAGAAGAGAAGAGAAGAGAAGAGAAGAGAAGAGAAGAGAAGAGAAGAGAAGAGAAGAGAAGAGAAGAGAAGAGAAGAGAAGAGAAGAGAAGAGAGCATGTTAGCAGTACTGGTGTGTAGCAGTAGCTTACTGTTGTGCAGCGGTGTGGAGCTGTGAGTCAGTCTGTTGTAGCGGCCTGGACTGGACTGTTCTTGGGCCAGGGCCCTCTGCAAGTGGTGGGACAAAGGCGTGTCTGGGAGGAGAGGACATGAGAGCAAATCACACTGTTGCATACTCCACTAGTGAATCTATGTGGTCAGAATACCATAACAGTTTTGATAGTCAAATATCTTAGGATATCTCTAAATGCAAGCCCACAGACTACAGTAGATCTACACTGTGAGAGAGAGGCAGGCAGGAGATGTAGGAAGATGTTTCCGCCCAAAGGTCACAAACTTTATGAAGAGTTATAGAGAGTATGAAGAGAGACTAAATAGGCTTCCTGAAGGTAGAATGAAGCTGAAAATGGATCAAGAATTGATTAGTATTGAGAAAGTTGTTCTTTAGTGTTATTTCATCCTGTCTGAACATGAAAACATAGAAATACACTTGGCAATATTATATGGAAGAAACAGCATATGCATATACATTTCTGGAAAGTCATGGTGGACAAGTCCAAAACCACTTTTGAATTGCTCCAATTAGTCTGAACCATTTCTCAGGCTGATCATGCCAAACTTAGGTCATTTATTTTGCAATATATTTTAATTGCTATTTATCACATAATTTCTTCATTGGTAAAAACGCTACCAACTGAAGCAAATGTGAAAATGCTTTTGCAATATTGAGGACACGTCTATTCAGCTAATACATCATAAATGCACATAAAAACAGCACTTTAATCATCAACTTGATACATCATCAATGATTGTTTCAAGACTGGCTGCTTTCATTCGACAACAGTTTGCAACATTAAAACTTTTGTTCCACATACCTCTTCATATGAGAGTCAAACTCCAAAATTAGACTTAGATGGTTTCTTTGAGGAGTCAAAGGCAAATAACCACTTACAGCAACTACATTTATACAATGCATCTGAGACAGCAGCTTTAGTGCTTACTGGAAAACGTCTATTAGAGCTCTGAGTCCCTTTTACTGGCTGGGTGAGGTGAGGCGACACGTTTTGACAAATAGAAGGCAGGTCTCAATCAGAAGCCGGTTACAATTATTATTATTATTATTATTTTTAACTTGCATTCAAACATCACATTTGCTGAACGCCATGGCAGCAGCACAGAGAAAAAAGTACGACCTGAAATGCAAGCTGTCAGTTGTCAAATTTGTAGAACAAAACTCTTTAGAAGCAACAGCAAGACATTTCTCCCTTCACCCCAAGAGAGTGAGAGAATGACGAAAAAAGAAAGACGAACTTCAACGTCTGTCCGAGGAAGACGCTGACGCATGCTGTTCAAACGACGGACAGGAGAGGGAGACAGAGTGCCGTGTGGCAGGCAGCCGGCGCTTGCATTTCGGGTTGTGGACTTTGATCAACTGGTGATAGAAACGTGTTTGGCACGGAGAATAGACGGTCGGACTTTGCGGATAGAGACAGTCGGTCTGTGTGGGAACGCCCACAAAATGTTATACGGCTGGCGCGCGAGTGGGGTAAAACCCCCCATATATCTCAATGGGCTCACTCACCAAAGGACGGTGCTGCGGCTCTACACTACAGGATTGGGGATTCTAGAGCAGGTACATAGACGTCTGTTCAGATAGCTTTTACTGCGGGGGTTAAATCCCCGATCGTGTCTGCATGGGCTGGGCTAGCAGCTAAATGCGAATTATGCTGTATGGAGAGAACAGGGGGATTTACCTTACCCCACCCTGACCACGCCCCCAGCCAGCTAACCCAGCGTCTATGATGAGACATCGCCTCAACCTATTGCAGAGAAATGTTAATGACAGCAATGAATTATGGGTAGTAGAGAGGTTTGAATGACAGAGGTCTGTTCATAATTACCGGTATGCACATATTGGCCAGATGCGGTATCTCACAGAGCGAGGGCAAATGAACGATTTGTACCAGGAAGTGATATATTATTCAATAGTCAAATTTTTATAAGGGTACTATTCATACTGGTTTATATAAACATTTTGATAGTATTTCCCATCTTTGCTGAGCAAGAGTTTGGTGTGAAAGGAATTATACTACTATATACTATAGAGGCCTGTCCCGGTTGAGTTCAGTGATTGAAGCAAATAAAAGCCTAGTCTTTTTTTCTTTTTTTTTAACGTTTTGAGTATAAGTAATATGATCAGTAATCTTTGTAGTGGAAGTATTGGTACTTCTCCTACCAAAGGAAAGAGACAACACAGGGTGGGGTCTGCAGTGGGAGGTCCTGGAGGTCAGGGGACTGCTGGAGCTGCAGGCAGGTTCAGAGCACAGGACCAAGGGATGACAGGAGGAGGGCGAGAGGGTGGAGGAGAGGTTGGAGGTGGAGCTCTCCAAGACCTGAGGGAGAGGGAGGAGGAGAGAGATAGAGAGGGAGACAACATGATATAAGGATATACCATGTGGGTGCTAAAAGATGAAGGGAGCATGGTGAACAAGTGGATAGCAGAAGACTCTGAGCTACTAGCGCAGTTTGGCTTTCTCAAAGCCTTGGAGAAGCTGCTCTCAGCCTGAACACACTGATTCTGTCTTCTGGTTATATCACAGTGGAGCTGGCACGCCGACGCTTCTTATTATAGCTGCTATAATTACCCTGGGCTCTACAGTGACTGGAATAGTAGCACTCAGCTAGACCAATGTTGAATCTCTAAAGGTACTGATATCGATTGTAAGGCATCATAAGGTATCCTAACCAAAACATCTCAAAATGTTGGAAAAACACAAACAAAATGATTCACTTTGTGTGTGTGTGTGTGTGTGTGTGTGTGTGTGTGTGTGTGTGTGTGTGTGTGTGTGTGTGTGTGAGCGCGTGCACGCGCGTGCGCGCGTGCTGTGCGTTTTGAATAGGAATCACGGTCTAATCACAAAAACTGGCATTTAAAGGGTGACAATTCTGAAAAGGAATGAATATTTGGTATTCATGGTGAGGACTGAAGTTAATAATACTACTCATGATTTTCTTTTTGAATGATACATGAATAGATCATATTTGTATGGCAGTCTTATTGATTTGGTTAAAGAGAAAAGTATGCACAATTAAAACAGGTGTCTCGCTTTAAACACTAATTTAATTTGTGGGACTATTTAAGTGATATGTGACATTCCCCCCAATTGGAAAATCTTGTAGGCCCGAGAGCATAATATAAATGTAGTACAACAAAGCTATACAAGACAGTGCATGACCATTTTAAACCATGAGTGAATAAACCGACAGACTGCATGGCAATTTACCAGTGGACTACTGGTGCTGCGGGTGTGGAAGGTGAAGAGTCTGGGCTTGTGGTAGGTGACCAGGGGTCGGGTCCGGGCACACACACACGACGCATCAGCCTGCTGCCTCCTTCGGGGCCCCATCCTCCTTCTCTTGGGGCCGTCCAGGCAGAAAACCTCTTCTCCTCTCTGGCCGCTGCGGGGACGAGAGCAGACGTGGTCGTGGAAAAGTCAGGGATGCGAATGCAACAGCACTCCTTGCTCGGTCATCGGAAAAATTGTGTATTCCGCATTAGCAATGCGGCTATGCCTTGTGGCTAAGCTGGGGTGGAACTTCTGTGAATACCGTTTCACACGCACCGGCTGGTTTAGCTTATGTGGTTAATAGTCTGTATTGGGGACGTGGGTAATAGTCTGTATTGGGGACGTGGGTAATAGTCTGTATTGGGGACGTGGGTAATAGTCTGTATTGGGGATGTGGGTAATAGTCTGTATTGGGGACGTGGGTAATAGTCTGTATTGGGGACGTGGGTAATGGTCTGTATTGGGGACGTGGGTAATAGTCTGTATTGGGGACGTGGGTAATAGTCTGTATTGGGGATGTGGGTAATAGTCTGTATTGGGGACGTGGGTAATAGTCTGTATTGGGGACGTGGGTAATGGTCTGTATTGGGGACGTGGGTAATAGTCTGTATTGGGGACGTGGGTAATAGTCTGTATTGGGGACGTGGGTAATAGTCTGTATTGGGGACGTGGGTAATAGTCTGTATTGGGGACGTGGGTAATAGTCAGACTATTACCCAATACAGACTATTACCCACGTCCCCATAGAATGTTTGAAAAAGAACCATTAAAAACATACAGTAGCAACTACTGTCATTTTACAGTGATACTCAACCCGATTTTTGTGGGTGATCGTGGCCCTTGCAAATAATGTTTTTAGTCAGTGTGGCTCCTGAGTACAGTAAGGTTGCATACCGCGAGCTTAGTTAGACTGACAGGGGGGGGCTTGTGACACAAGCGCACTGGGCTAGTAGAAAGAAATTTCTAATCTACTCCGAGACAAATTACTACTAGCCCAGTATAGATAATGTAATATTCAAGACAGAGCATGCTCCAAAGTTCTGTACAAGCATGTATATTTCATATTTGAGTTTTACTAGATGGTAAATGGCCTGCATTTATATAGCGCTTTTATCCTAAGCGCTTTACAGTCAGTAGGTACATTCACCCATTCACACACCGATGGTGGCAGGTTACCACGCAGGGTGCTGGCACACCAACGGGAGCAATTTGGGGTTCAGTGTCTTGCCCAAGGACACTTTGACATGCAGACTGGAGGAGCCAGGAATCGAACCACCGACCTCTTTTATCCAAAGCGATTAGTGGACGACCCACTCTACCTCCTGAGCTACAGCCGCCCCAAATCAGTATGTAACCAGTAATCACCAAGGCACAGACATGACATCCAATGCTGAATAACTTGCAAAGCTGCATCCGCAACGGTTTGTTTAGCATTTCTCTTCCAGGTTTGATTTCCCCGGAGTACTTGAAAATAGCACTTGAATGTAATGCTGTTTCACAGCCTTCCCACCAGCTATTGAACACAGCAGTAACAGTTTCTGTGTAAAAACAAGAAATAAATCCGTCCCTGCTGAGACGACATGCTTGCTGGAGAAAGGATGACATTTCTCCCCCTTTGATCTGGCATATTTACCACTCAGGGCAGAACATACAGTCACCTACTGGCTAGTAGTGGTAACTGCAGAAATTGCTTTCACACACAGCCAAGCAGCACCGCCACATTCCCATCCTGGGATGTGCTTTCAGGCGACAGCCAGCGCTCCTGGATTGAAAGGCAAGCGGAGGTATTTCCACCCAGCTCCTCCTAGCCCAAATTAATATTTCCATAGGTTAGTGTAGCCTAGGCTACTGTATGATGAACAAATTCATTCAACAACCAAACATCGCCGATGTATGCCAGCCAACGAGCCAGCCAACGACATGCAGCTGCGGGTTGTTAAGGATCAACCGGTTACATGCTGCCACTCCGACGTGCTGCCACTCCGACGTTCTGCCACTCCGAAATATCGGCACTCAGAAAGGGGGTCTATATTCCCCGTTTTTCACTAACCTCTCCCAGCCCCCACGCCAAACCTAACCTCCCCCCATGCCTAAACCTAACCTCCCCCAGACCCTAACCCAAAACCTAACCTCTCCCACCCCCACGCCTAAACCTAAGGTCGGCATTGCGGCTTCTAAGGTGAACGACCGCCAGTCCGAATAATGGAAGTTAACGTTCGGAGTGGCAGGGCTTCGGAAAGGCAGAGGAACCCCGGATCAAACTGATAAAACGACGTGCAGCTGCGGTCGGTAAGGATCAAAGTGATAAAACACGAAAGTGTTGTCCACATGCAGCATGGTAACAACGCTTTCAATATTCATGTGATCGACTTTATGGATGCACCATCATGTAGCCTATTAGGTACAAGGCTAATTCTTATCTTTTGGTTCCAGTTTTGTGTAAAGCAAATTATTCCCATGAAGTAGCCTAATTAGCGTCCGTACTCCGTTCTGAAAGACGACGCCCGCATATCAAACAGGCTACTTTTTTTACTTTCACTGATGTCTTTCTTGCTGCATGAGGTGATTTCCCCTGTAATTTTTTTTATGAATGAGCTGAGCATTCGCACTGTTCCGGGTTGCAGCCCCTACGCTTTCAAGTGGAGGCGGGTTGCCTGGTAACCCGGCACTGTGACTAGGTCGGCTGGCCGGACAAAAGGCGTACAACAATTACCCACCAACGCGCGTTCACAACTTTCACATCGGCGGCGCGGATCCTATTTTCCGTGCATTTTGCGGCTTTCAAGGCCGTTGTGAAAGCGGCTATAGCCTAAATGAATGACAGTGAATGAGCATGCACAATAAATGGACCATTGTCCTCCAAAATGTTCTCATTAGCGCCAAACCCAATATATAGAACTTATCCATCTAGTGGTGGCCTTAAAAAACTCAAGTCAATAGAACTGGTGTGCTGAACTCAGTCTTAAAATGTATCGGGTGCCGGCCCAACAGAGCATGAAGTCTCAGACGAAATGGCAGTGCTCACAATAAAGTTTCAATACATTTAATCCAGCACAGCAGCAGAAAAACTGACATGTTTCAGCCAAACGGCCTTCCTCAGTGTTAGTCCTTAAGAAACTGCCACCACTTAGCTGCCTGTTGTTACTTAAGCTTATTTCAGTGTGTCTGTTGTCGATCACTGTGACCTACCAGAGACCACCTTGACCTGCTGTCACATATTAACTATAATCTGTATTTATTAGGTTATGTCAGCACTTGAGCTCAAAGCGCCCATTAACCGTCCAACTCATGAAAAGATGTTGATCGGCTTGATCCTAGAGTGTATGTGTGTGTGTGTGTATGTGTGTGTGTGTGTGTGTGTGTGTGTGTGTGTGTGTGTGTGGTCCTCTACCTGCACCAGTCTCTCTTGCCCTTCCAGGCCTGGGGTTGTTTGGAGATGGGCGTGAGAGGAGGCATCAGGCTGTTGATGATCTGGCTGAGCTGAGCACTCTGCAGTAAACACATCACACAAATAATAATGTATAAATGTTCAAAGCTGGGTAATCAAGCTTGTCACATTTTCAACAAGAAAATTGGGGAAAAAGTAATTAATCATGGCCTGATTCTAGATTCTACAGTGTGTGTGTGTGTGTGTGTGTGTGTGTGTGTGTGTGTGTGTGTGTGTGTGTGTGTGTGTGTGTGTGTGTGTGTGTATATATATATATATATATATATATGTGTGTGTGTGTGTGTGTGTGTGTGTGTGTGTGTGTGTGTGTGTGTGTGTCATTTGCCACAGAAGTCACACATGGTGGCCTCAACATGACTGTGTGACATCAAAAAGTGTTGTTGCAGAACTAGTATGCTTTTGTTGAGTTGGCACTATTTTGGGGAACTGTTCTATTTGAATGCAGGAGGAGCCATATGGCATGGAAAATCCCCACAGTGTGGAAAAGTAAAACAAGCAATTACTGCTAATAGTGGCTGTTGAAAAATGGCTGAGAAAATGTGTCCATGGGTATAATTTCCATGCCGAGGCTCCACTAAATTTTGTATTACTAGGCATCTCGTGCGCTCGATTCCTAGGCTCGCCCACTGCGCAGGCTCACTAGCTCGCTGAGCAGGCCCTGCAGCTCGCATACGCAGCTCAGCAGCTGCGCGGCCTTGGCCGCAGCTCGGCTGCCTCGCCTGCGCTATTGGCATGCACAGTGCACAATTGCACAACTTCGCATCATGGCACAGTGATGGCAGTGGTTAATCCTGTTGCATCACAGCAAAAAAGGTCCCGGGTTCGAACCCCGGTCTGTCCCAGGTTCTTTCTGTGTGGAGTTGGGTCAAATGCAGAGGATGAATTTCCCCATGGGGATAAATAAAGGATAACTTAACTTAACTTAATCACTGAAGACATCACTCACTGATGCCATCACAATTGCTCGAGTGACCAGACATTGTGACATCATCAGTGACATCACTTTGCTTGGATCGCAGACAGAGCCCGCTTACCATCACTAATGACATCATCGAGTGTTCGAGTGACATAACTGATGATGTCATAGAAATTATGACATCACAATTGCTCGAGTGACATCACTGATGATGTCATAGACATTGTGACATCATCAAGTGTGACCAAAATCACAGAACCCACTTACTCCCTTTTATATACCGATTTATACCGTTTATTTGGTTAGTTTCTTGCAATCTGTTTATTTATTTTTGTGTCATAAACTGCTATGGACAATCCTCCTCATCTGCCACCATGGCCTTAGAAGAAGAGGGAGAACTCTAGGTGAACTGGTGAAGATCTATCATCTGCCACTGCAAATAGATCTTAGCTGCTACCGAATTGCAGGGCAAGGACGTTAAAAGGCCATTACTACTAGTTTGGATTCGATGGTCTCGACCTTGACGCAAATACCGCTTAGAGTCCCTGGAAAGATCAGGCCGTGATCCAGAGGAGAGCGTCAAGTTTCTGTGGGCTAAAGTAAGTGACCTTGAGGAAGGCTCTCACAGACTTAATTTAAAGTTAATGGAGACCATCATTGCCAAGATGCATCAGGATCAGGACAAGGATTTGACTATGACTCAGTTGGCAGCGAGCCCCACCAGACCACTAAGGCTCAAGGGTTTATATTTTCCTCCATTGTACCGTGGAGGTCATGACTCGACGCCAAGCCTTCAGCTGGCCCATGAAGACCCTGTGTGAGTCGGGAGTGAAATACTCTTCCTGCAACTGTTATGCCAGAGTCTTGTGTATGTTCTGTTTTGTCAGCCTGCCCTATTTTTGCCATTCATGTATATTATTAACCTGACACAGTCTGGAATGTCTCAGGTCAATTTCTATTTCCAGGGGGCGTTACCAACCGGCACAGTCAAAAATGCCTCATCCAATCAGAGCAACAAAACATGTAAACAGACTACTGATCAGCTGGTTTGCCAACCACCATGAGATCACCTGTTACAGTTTGTTTCAGCGAGCCGGTCATTACCGTAAAATAAACAGGGTGATGCAGGACCAACCGAAGCAACCATTCAATTTACTGGACTAGTGGACTTCTTTCCTGGATTGATATGACTAGATGTGGTCCTCCAGATCAGAACTACGTTCGTTCATAGCAGATTTTTGCTAATGTGATCGTGCGTTCATGTGCTCCTCAGATGGTTCAATTTTCCGAGTTGGCCAGTCGTTCTTCCGACGCGCGGGTGTTTATGTGCTTGTAGTGTCGGGATGATCAGAAATATGGAAACCATAGCAACCAGCGCCAAAAAAAAATAGAAACAGCGTCACAGTGCAGAGTCATGTTGCTATCCACGTAGGCTGAAGCAATATGTAACTTTATTTTAGTGATTTTGAACTAGATTGGTTGTAGTCTGCAAGCAATATCTGTGGGAATGTAATGTTACTGGCGGAGGCGCACCATGCAGATAACGTTATTGCTCCTACCTGAGTTGTTATCACATAATAGATAAACTAGGTCACTCTACGATGACAGCAATTAACGGTAATACCATATTGCACAGGTTTGCTGTGTGAACGTAGCCTATGTTGCGGAGGAGGCGTGTGGCTCCTCCCTCCTACCTGTGTCTCTATGTTGCAGAGGAGGTGTGTGGCTCCTCCCTCCTACCTGTCTCTCTATGTTGCAGAGGAGGTGTGTGGCTCCTCCCTCCTACCTGTCTCTCTATGATGCGGAGGAGGCGTGTGGCTCCTCCCTCCTACCTGTCTCTATCTTGCGGAGGAGACGTGTGGCTCCTCCCTCCTACCTGTCTCTATGTTGCGGAGGTGTGTGGCTCCTCCCTCCTACCTGTCTCTCTATGTTGCGGAGGAGGTGTGTGGCTCCTCCCTCCTACCTGTCTCTATGTTGCGGAGGAGACGTGTGGCTCCTCCCTCCTACCTGTCTCTATGTTGCGGAGGAGGCATGTGGCTCCTCCCTCCTACCTGTCTCTCTATGTTGCGGAGGAGGCGTGTGCCGTGTGGCTCCTCCCTCCTACCTGTGTCTCTATGTTGCGGAGGAGGCGTGTGCCGTGTGGCTCCTCCCTCCTACCTGTGTCTCTATGTTGCGGAGGAGGCGTGTGCCGTGTGGCTCCTCCCTCCTACCTGTGTCTCTATGTTGCGGAGGAGGCGTGTGCCGTGTGGCCCCTCCCTCCTAACTGTGTCTCTATGTTGCGGAGGAGGCGTGTGCCGTGTGGCTCCTCCCTCCTACCTGTGTCTCTATGTTGCGGAGGAGGCGTGTGCCGTGTGGCTCCTCCCTCCTACCTGTGTCTCTATGTTGCGGAGGAGGCGTGTGCCATGTGGCTCCTCCCTCCTACCTGTGTCTCTATGTTGCGGAGGAGGCGTGTGCCATGTGGCTCCTCCCTCCTACCTGTGTCTCTATGTTGCGGAGGAGGCGTGTGGGGCTGCTGGGCTCGGTGTCGGCGTCCAAGTCCCCGACCGTGCAGCACAGCCCGGCCGTCTTCCTCAGCAGTGTCTGCTGGATCTGTCTGTCCGTCAGGGGCTGGGACTCTGCGAGCACCACACCACCCTGACACACACACACGCATGCACATGCACACACACACACACACACACACACGCATGCACACACACACACACGCACGCACACACACGCACACGCACACGCACCCACACACGCACGCACGCACACACACACACACACACACACACACACACACACACACACACACACACACACACACACACACACTGTGTTCAATTTATTTAAAGTCAAGTCAAGTCAAGTCAAGTTTATTTGTATAGCACATTTCATACACAGAGGCAATTCGAAGTGCTTCACATAAAATGGTGATCTCTGCCGCTGCGCTACTGTGTGTGTGTCAGTGTGTGTGTGCGCGCGTGCGTGAATCTTATGACGTGATAAGATCATGCATTTTAGCACCGCGCGCACCGCTCTCTTCAATGAGGAAGTGGAAATCCAGACCTTGTAGAAAAGTGTCGGGTTAGGGTTGAAAGTAACGTCAATTAATTTCTGAGGCACACAATTACTCACATAAGACCCTAAATTTAATAGTTAGAAGGTTTTTGTGGATTTTGGTTTCCAGGGACTAGCTGCTATCGGTTATTTTAGTGCAGTGATACTCAACTTGCGGCCCGCCCCCTGTGTGGCCCGCGATGGAATTGCAAAATAAATAAATAATAATAATTACAGTGCACCTGAACGCAACATGCAAGATACCCGCTGAATAAGTGACCAAATGTTCATATCATTCTGGCCAATACTCCACTTCTGTTATAGCATTTCAGTCTGGAATATGGAATATCTTTCAATAATCTATGATTTAGCTGCTAAATTGTCAAATACCGCCGTCTGCTCTCTACCCAGGCACTTATGTATGTACTTAACCTAACTTAACCTAACTAACTATCCGGTGTGCACAACATTGTCAGACTAAACTCCGGCTGACACCCCAAAAACCTACAATCCGCTACAGAAAAATGTATATTGCTTGTTTATTAACTGGCCCCTGGCCTTCTATCATTTCACGAAAGTGTCCCCCGGGCAAAGCAAGTTGAGTATCCCTGCTTTAGTGTTTAGTCCAAAAATTGCAAATGTTACATGATGGTACAAGCAGAATACTGCTGCAACATCGACTGGCACTACAGCGAGCTAGTTGCCTGGGTCCAGACCTTCGAATCTGCCCACTCCACGGAGTTGAGTTTGGCTGCTTTAGTTCTGGCATCGTCATTATGCAAATTACTTTTCTCTGGTTTCATCAGCGATTCACCAATCAGTGAGGAGGGACTAACGATTGGCCAATCACTGTCAGCCCAATAAACAGCCCAATGGGCGGGACAAAGCTGCTGTCAGTCCGGTTGTCAAAACTGTGTCGAGGACTTTTTTTTTTTTTTTTACGTTTGCCCGACTGCAGTAACTAACGTAAGATTCAGGCCGGTATACATTGGGCTTGGCCTGTAGTGATCGGTTGGAATTCCCCTGGAGGGATCCCGTCATAGAAATAACTAGAAGATGGAAATGAGTGTACGAGTTGACAGTTCAGTGTGAATATCAGGCTACCGAGCTAGTCTTAGTCAGTTACATGTAGCTCAACTGAGACGGCAGATAATACGTGGGTGATAATGGTTTGTGCAGCAAACTCGCAAGGAAAAGGTGGTGTTACTTTTGGTGAATGGAGTTCACGACAAGGTGCAGCTGACATAAAGCTTACAACAACAAAATGCAGTGTAAACACGCCCTTGCATAATTCATGTTTAAATACTACAGTACAGTTAAACTAGTTTAGTGAAATTTAGCTCCATGGGAGACTATTCATGAGGAAAAGTCCCGTGTCTCTTTCTCAGACTATTTTTCTGGCACATTCTTCTCTTGTGTGTGTGTGTGTGTGTGTGTGTGTGCAGAGGCCTTGCAGCTGCATCACATAGCTCCCACCATTCTCAGCTGGTGCCATCAAGGGGGTCAATTGATGAATTAGCTGTGCGCAAAAATAATGGCTAAATATAGCAACCAGGCTGATAAGGTAGATTTGTTTCCAAATGTATGCTACCAAGACCGTAAACCGACGTCAAAACTATGTCACCTGGAACGCCCTCTATGGCTGCCACAGGGGGCGCTACATCACCAGGGTTGCTCTCTATGGAGGTGGATGCAGAGGATGCTGGTCTTACCTTGGCGGAGCGAATGTGCTGGTGGAGCTCCCTGAGCTGATGGATCCTCCCCTCCAGCTCAGCCAGACGCAGCCGCAACCAGCTCCACCTGCTGGCCACCTCCGCTCGCTGCTCCAGCCACCTGCTCTCACTCCCCCTGCTGGCCATCTCCGCTCGTTGCTCCAGCCACCTCCTCTCACTCCCCGTGCTGCTGCTCCCCCTGCTTGGCCAAGGGACAGGGTGATGGACAAGAGACAGGTGAGGAGGGTCAGACTGATGCATTGGTTTTTGGATATTGGTCTTTTATTAAAGATTGAACAGCAACCAGTCAGTGTCGTCGACCTTCAATATGATGGAGGTTCAATCCCTTTTTTCTTCATTAGCTTCAGGGGTGTCAGTCTATAAAACCTGTAATGAAAACCTGCGTCACGTTTTAGTGTCCTGGGGTGTCTGGGAAGTGCAGTGGTAGATAGCATGCCTACATACCAACACGAGGCTCGCAGGTTTGAAACCCCGTGTTACCTCCGGCTTGGTCGGGCGTCAATACAGGCACAATTGGCCGTGTCAGCGGGTGTAAAGCCGAATTAGGGGTATGCGTCCTGGTCGCTGCACTGGTGCCTTCCTTGGTCGGCAGGGGTCGGGGCACCTGTTCGGTGGGAGGGGAATAGACCCTTCTCACGGGGGGCATTTTGTGTCAAAAAGGCAGGGTAAACACAGGTGCAAGCAAAACACTAATGAGGGTTTCAAACTTCCATGATTAGAATTTGGAAACCCTCATTAGTGTTTTGCTTGACACAAAATGGCCCCCGTGAAAAAGGTCTATCGCGTGAAACTCCTCGCTGTCGTTTCAGAGGAAGTGCTAGTCTACAACTCTCCCCAGATCAGCAGA
Organism: Poromitra crassiceps; assembly: GCF_964638095.1. NCBI lineage: Eukaryota > Metazoa > Chordata > Actinopteri > Beryciformes > Melamphaidae > Poromitra > Poromitra crassiceps. Next base: position 21,564,741 of record NC_139627.1, on the reverse strand, counting down.
GCAAGACAATTGGAACAGATTGTGTTTACACTTCCTGTGGCAGAGCTTATCCTCGCAGCCTGACCATGTAAAACAGCCGGCGTTTTGAATAGGAAGTCGTAACAGAAACGGGTCAAGTGGGCGGGGCTACATAAGGTGAATAGTATGGTAAATGTGTTTCAGAAACTGGTCCACCCTGACAAGAATAACATTTTGGGAGGACCGTGGAAACACTTGTAACGCTTTGAAATGTGTGTCATGAATGTGGTCTAGATATTGAATATTGGCATAAAATATAAGCAACCGACAGATTGACTTCAGCCTTCAACAACCAATACCAATGGAACCCGAGGTGACAGTACCCCAGAGAGTGCATGAAGAGGTTAGAGAAGAAGAGATTTAAAGACCTCTCACTCTACCTATACTATAGCCTACGCAAAGACACCTTGAAAACCTAGAGCAAAAGATAAGCTGAGAGCATTGAGCCGTATGTTTGCACGCTGCATTGTCAACAACATACTGTATATTATGACCTAGTTACACAGTCAGCCATGTCAACTGCTGAACCACAAAAAGCCTATCTAAGGCCACAGAATAAATCATTGTCTCTATGTTTCCATGGCACTAGTGTGTGTGTGTGTATGTGTGTGTGTGTGTGTGTGTGTGTGTGTGTGTGTGTGTGTGTGTCTCGCTGTCTTCAGCAGGGCCATAGTTACCATGGCAGTGCTCTTGGACCTTGGCTACACCAGGGAGGGACACTTCAAACACTCTGCTGCCGGAGGGAAAGGTTAGGCCTGGCTGAACCAACACACGCACGCGCACGCACGCGCGCGCGCGCACACACACACACACACACACACACACACACACACACACACACACACACACACACACACACACACACACACACACACACACACACACACACACACACACACACACACACACACACACACACACACACACACACACACACACACAGAGCTATAGCTTTGGTGTTATGACTATCAGGCTACTTTAATGGCTGCCTGTTTGTCCAAATAGCAACAGACTTGCAGGTGTGACTGCCTGAGACTGTTGGTTAGCATGATCGTGCCAAACATATGAAGGAAAACTGATGAAAAACCAGTGAATAGAAAGGCCTATAATTGGCTAATGATGATGGCCCCCTCTCATTGAGTACCACTGAACCCTAAACTCATATCCAGATTGTCCCTTCCTCCAGACACAGTGGGCAGACCTGGCTGCCACACAGCTCTCTCCATCTGGCTAACGGGAAAATTCCAGGAATATTTACTAAGCAGTGGAGCAGCAGGCGAGGAGAGGAGAGGAGGGGAGGAGAGTAGAGGAGGAGAGGAAAGGAGAGATGAGAGGAGAGGCGGCTCAAAACCAGACCAAAACATTGGCTTAATATAATTGGACAGTGGGGCTGTCCACAAATAACATACGCATGTTAACACGTGCAGACTTTATCCTGAGGATATTGACATTCCTCTATGAAGTGGATCAAATGTGGGTCCTAGGCATCCTCTGTGTAGCTACTGTCCTCCCCCTCTACATGGGAGAGTCATTACCTGGCTTTTCTCAGCCAAATCCTGGTTTAGTAAAAAACCAGCTGCAACAAGTAGCTCTAGGCCTAGGCCTAGCCTCCACATTCAACAGTTAGAAATGCTGTTCTTGCTCTTTCAGGGGCATTAGGTTTCCAGGGTGTGCCCAGCCCTGCAGTTTAACTTTCCAGAAGTTAGCCAGCCCTTCCTCAACTACTCCCATAGATCTCAAATTGAGAACATATGGGGAGTGGGAAATTGACAGGAGCCAAAGTTGTTAAGGACTGCTGCCGGTGCAGAAAGTGAGCAATGTGGATAGACGGTTTCAAATGAAGGTCAGGCCGCTCAGGCTGTTTTAGTGCTACAAATTCACAGTTTATCTAGACTACCCTCAAGGATTGCAACGTAAAAGGCGAACTATTTCCACATTTTCTAAAGAGGGGTAAGACCTGCCCCCTGTCCAGCCAGGAGAGATGCTATTCAAGGAGGCTCTCGCCATCAAATCGTCCCATGGGGATCTATTGTTCCCAACAGGAGGAGAGGACACACTCACAATAGGCAAGCTGACACTTCCAGGAGGCTGACAGATCCTGGCCAAACAAATAAAGACGCACGCACGTACACACGCACACGCGCACGCGCACGCGCACACACACACACACACACACACACACACACACACACACACACACACACACACACACACACACACACACACACACACACACACACACACACACACACACACACACACACACACACACACACACACACACACACACACACATTCCCCATTCCTAACACACAGCATTCCCCATTCCTGTTCCCAGTGCTAATAAACATGTCCTCCTTTGTCACTGGCACCTGTTTACTGGGCAGATGCAGGAAGACAGGCAGAAGTGTCCTGCTGTTGCCTCTACACTCAATCAGCAGACCACCACTTTAGATGAGTTGTGACCTTCTCTAGAGGCAGAAGTGGGACCAGTGTGAAAACAAACACTCCAATATCGTCCAACATTTATGCTCCATACAAATGTCAGAGGAAACATTGCATCATCATACATCTCCTGTTTGGTTTTTGTCTTTGGTTACAGCATCGATTTAGTGACGGGTGCCAGGAAAGACAAGCAATGAAAGCGGTGACGTGCAACAAAGTAGGTTTTGACCAATGCAGATTTTTGAAGGCTTAATACCAATATTTTATTGCCGATATTTTGTGGTGATATTCAACAGCTTAAAACAAAGTACTCTTGAAATCTGATCAAGATTTTTTGCAATAGAATAAATTCAGTTTAAGGGCTTCCCATAGACAACCAGTGTAGCATTGATCAAGCATTCAATAAATCACATCAAACGAAGTAACTGCATCATATCAGAGTTGAATGAGCCTGGCCAATATCCAATTTGTAATAAAAGGCCATTCGAGGTCTGATATATGGGTCTAACCTTAGAACAAAGGTGGTGAGTTGGACTGAAGCCCAGCACACTGTGATGATGTGTTTAGAGCCTTGTTGAGTTGACAGGGGGGCCCGGACATCGCCCCTCCCGTCCCGTCCCGGCATTGACGTTACACTGACGTCCCCGGCCCCACATTCCTGACCAGGGTGTGTGTTTGCCTGGTAACATGCTGGCACTAGGGCCCAGGGTGTGTGTTTGCCTGGTAACATGCTGGCACTAGGGCCCAGGGTGTGTGTGCCTGGTAACATGCTGGTAACATGCTGGCACTAGGGCCCAGGGTGTGTTTGCCTGGTAACATGCTGGCACTAGGGCCCAGGGTGTGTGTTTGCCTGGTAACATGCTGGCACTAGGGCCAAGTAAACCTTGGCCATCCACACAGCCAGAAGAATAGATTTGGACGGACCAGTCCCACAACGCATGTAGCGATAGAAAAGACGGGCGCATCCAGAAAGAAGGGGAAGGCAGACCTCATATAGACGGTTTTAACTTGACAACAAAAACATTCTAAATTGAACCCTCACTTCCTGTTGCAGTGTTTGCTATGGACATAAAAGAAAAAAAAACATTCAAGAGCAGGACTGACCATTTTGTGAAAACCGTCTATACAGCTGAGCGGCGAAAACAAAAGTAACGATGTCGAGTGAATATTTTGCCGAATGCTGAGAAAAAGGAAGTGCTGTGGGGTTGCGCTCTGGTGAAAACCGTCTATAAGGAAAATCCGTATAGCCATTTCTTCCTGAAGTTGTCATAACTTTTCCTGTATTAAATATGAGAATAAATATGATGTGTTTCATACTTCTGAGAAACAAATTCATGACCATTGAAAAACTCCCTTCCCCTTGTATTGAGGTTGAAACTCCCCTCCGTTTCTATGCAGTGCTAACACATAGTAGCCTACTCTCTAAATGTGCAAAGAGGATAATTTGCGGTAGGTGAAAATATGCAGATAAGGTGTCAAGATTTAGAGCAAATTTGTAATTCTCACAATAACAAAACGTTAACTTGCTTTTATTCAGCAGATACTGCTCAGCAAAGAACAGACACAACTTGTAGAAAATGCTGCTAAAAATGAAATTTGATTAGTGTACAAACAGAGAGGAGTGAGGCACTTGTTGTGACTGACTGATAGAACATTAGGCTGCCTGCAACTAACGATTATTTTCATTGTCGATTAATCTGTCCATTATTTTAGATTATTTTCTCAATTAATCGATTAGTTGTTTTGGTCTATAAAATGTCAGAAAATGGTGAAAAATGTCGATCAGTGTTTCCCAAAGCCCCAGATGACCTCCTGAAATGTTTTGTTTTGTCCACTCCAAAGTCCAAAACCCAAAGATTCAATTTTCAGAGGAGTAAAAAAAAACACAAAATATTCATAAGAAGCTGGAATCAAAGAATTTTGACTTTTGTTCTCTTAACAAATTACTCAAACCAATCGATTATCAAAATCGCTCGCGATTAATTGAATAGTTGACAACTAATCGATTAATCACTGCAGCTGAGCTCTATACAAACCGGAGTGTTTCCCATACACATTTATTTGTGACAATATATCAACCACAAACAGATTTTCTAAAGTGACACAAATGTTGAAATTCTACTTATTATAATAATGAACATTCTTGCATGGAATGTGCACATGCTGTGTCTTGTTGTGTCTTGTCACAAATAACCTTTGTGATAAACACTGTGCGGACCAGAACCTGACAACAAACATGTGAAGCTGTTACAGTGTGCTGCATGCCAGCCAGACTGAAGCATAGCACAAGACTTACAACATCCTTTTCCTTCACATGGGTCAGTACAACTCCCCTACACACACACACACACACACACACACACACACACACACACACACACACACACACACACACCAAAGGCATTCCCCACGCATTCCCCCATGGAAAGAGGCGGAGCCGGGCAGGATGGCACAGAATGGCTGGCATGTTGTAGGCTTACTGGCAAGTCTGTTTATTTCCTAGCCTGTGGGTAAGGAGAGCTGGCGAGTCAGTTGAAATCTGTTATGACTGCTGTGAGGAGTGTGTGTGTGTGTGTGTGTGTGTGTGTGTGTGTGTGTGCGCGTGCGCGTGTGCGTGCCTGTGCGTGTGTGGTTGGAATATGTCAGCATTGGAACGTCACACTCTCCACAGCTGGGAGGACAACAACACTGGGATCTTATAAGCACCACCCTGTAAACTCGGCCCTGAAGGCCAAACAAGCACCAATAGTCTGAGTGTAATGCTGCAGAGGGTGGAGCAGCACTGAGGAGGGTGGAGCAGCACTGAGGTAGACCTCATACACACAGAGAGAGAGAGAGAGAGAGAGAGAGAGAGAGAGAGAACTGCTTTTCCAAAACTCTCATCATAGACTCATCCTCTCCATTTAAACCATATTTTCTCTCTCTCTCTCTCTCTCTCTCTCTCTCTCTCTCTGTCTCTCTGTCTCTCTCTCTCTCTCTCTGTCTCTGTCTCTCTCTCTCTCTCTCTCTCTCTGTCTCTCTCTGGTCGGCTAAGAGTGTGTGAGTGAGAGTCTACCCTGCTCTCCTTCTGGTCCGAATAGAAACAAGGCCAAAAGTTCCAGTTGAGGTCACTGCAGTGGGTTTCAGGCTCGAATCAATCCTGGAGCAGCAGAACAAAAGCTATGGCGATGCCGACGGGCCAAAAGTCAAGTCTGCGCTTGAGTTCTTCTTATTACTGTTTTGTAAACACTAGAAGGCATATTTAACCATAAAGTGCAATGATACTGTATGATTTGCCTCAAATTCATAAGCTAGGAATGTGGTTCATGTGATCTGTAAGCCTCTCCTTTGTAGTCGTTTATTTAGCTGTAATAACCTGCTGTGGCAGCTCTTCAACATACGCCCAGCTAAAAATGAGGAACAGACCTCAAATTCAAAGGGACACAGAAACTCACCAGACAAGGAAACCGATGCCACATTTGCCTAAAAAGCTCCTTGTAAAAACACCCGTTCTATTTGCTATACGTTGCATCACCACATCTCGGCATATACAAATTACAGTTTGTAAACTATTGTTTGTAAAGTATTTGTAAAGGAATAACAGCCCCAACCATAATCTGCCTTTATGAGTGGTAAATCATTCCTCAGTAATGTATTACAATTATTATTTTCAACTAGCAATACAACCGTTTCAGTGATTATATCACATTTATCAATCAAATTACTTTTTTGTTTTGTTATCAGCCCCTCTAAACATCAAATTTAAAGCCACCCTCCAGTCAGTTTGTCCTACCTGTTTCACGCTGATGTTCTATGAAAATGTATATGTAGTATATGTATATGTATATGTATATGAATATGTATATGTATATGAGCACACGCTGTAACAACCCACATCACCATTTGTCCCAAAGAGCTGAGATTGATAAGAACCAAAGATAGTTTGTTCCACTTTCCACTGCAACATAATAAGACTGCAGCAGGCGCTGTTGTAAAAGAAGCAGCGACTCATCTTGTCTTCAGTATACTCTTTGTATATGTATACTCCAGCGGCCATACTGGTTCCGGTCATACACCTATCTCTGTGAAAAACATTATTTTAGAAGCCGAAATATCACTCATTGTCAACAAACCGGCCAACAGATATCAAAGCTGATGGACTTTATGGGGAAAAAAAAGGTTAAAACTGATATCGCGGCATTTTGAGCCTGGTGAACACTTAGTTAGCAAACATAGAGGCTAACGGCTAACACCTAGCTAACGGTAGATGGTACTATTTACTGCATATATTGTATTTGTCTATGACACCTCACTCGTTAGACAACATAATGTCTGACGTCATCACCCGTTTTTACTAACACATTAGTTGTAGGACTTTGAGCCCAAAATAAGCTTATTTGTTAACAAAATACACTGGCGAACACTGTGGCTAATCAGTAGAGCAGCTAGGGAAAAACACAGTAACACATGAAATATCTTAAGAATGGCAAAAATACACTGGAGAAGGGCTTTAAGTTGTATTATCCAAGCCCATACCACATCCCCATCTCTCAGTTTGTCTTTCCCATAACAATTTGTCTCCCTCTTTGACACAGGCTTGTCCTGAGCTAGCCCGACCTGTATGAGCTAGCCTAGATGAAAGATATTTCACTTTGTCCTGGTGGAAGTATTCCTGCTACTGATTTCATCCCCAACAAGAACATTGAACATCAAGGCTGTTTGCTTTTCTGATCATTCACAAGAGAAGATACTGACTGATCCTGATTCCTGAAGGGAAGAAAACACATGACACGTTATGAGACAACTACAAATGAACTACTGCCACTAGGTGACTACTCACACAGGCAAAGTCTTGGTTCCTGGGTGGATGCTGTTGTTGTCGGGCTCGTCGTCTGAGCTGCTGCTGGCCGTGGCCTCGGAGTCCAGTGCCTCCTGCAGGCCTGTCAGCACCGCGCAGCCCGAGCGACTGAGCTCCTGAAGCTCGGCGGAGGAGGACAAGGCTTCGGACCACTCTAGCCAAGGGAAGCAGGGTTTGCCGACCGCACCTGGAGTCCGACGCGGAGGAGGCTTATCGGAGGATGCGCTTCCAGTTTGATGCAGACTCTTCAGCCCCTGGAGCTGCTGGCTGCAGTGCAGCACCGCATGCTTTCCTAGCAGAGCCTGCAGTCTCCTCTGGAGCTTCCCCGCCCGGCACAGCAGCCCTGCCTGCCTGGACAGCACGGCTTCAGACTCAGGCTGGTCACAGTCTGCCCTGCCACCCCAAGGCTGCACCGGAGCCCCAGCCACTTCCCCCTGGCTCAGTGAAGAGGGGGGTGCGAGGAGAGCAGCATGGCACCGGGGCTGAATCGCCCCATGGGAAAATGGAGGAGGAGGACTAGTAAAATGAGGAGGAGAGCAAGGGACATCACCACCATCTGGCCCACAGCCACGGGGGACACTGTGTCTGCGCAGCAAACACGCATCTTGGCTATTGTGCTCAGGGACAGGGAGGAAAAACATGTCTGGTACACCTGGGACGGCCGTGGTCACATGACGGGCGTCTTTCAGGCTTTTGCTGAGCGACAGGAGGCTGAGGAGGGAGCCAGGCCCGGGGAGGAGCACCGTCTTACACTGGCCGGCCGCCGCCTGGAGGAATGGGGACAGACGGACGGAGCTGGCGGGGAACTCCAGGGGGCCCTCGGGGAGGCAGGGGTCCAGAAAGGGCAGCGAGGGGAGGTTCAGCCACATCCTCTGGGCGTAAGCGTCCTCTGTCAGTTTCACCGGCGGCTCCAGAAGCTCCATGCTGAGCAGGGCTCCCCCGTCACAGGCCACGCCCACAGAGGCCAGCGGCCAGGACAGGTGGATGCCATGGCCGTCCTTCAGGATTTTGGTCAGGGCTGGGGCCATTACCCTTTCTGGAGTGCTGATGCTCTTGGAAGCCAGCCAGCCGATTCCACAAAGCACACCTTGGATGATCTGACACATAGTAAGGAATCGAAAAGTCATTTTCTGCTACTGGTCATTTCCCCTACTGACCCAGATTAAACCATATACCACAGAAAAACCATACTTAATATAATGGATATTTGAGCGATACATAGGCAATACTGGCTACTATAAAACAGACATCTCTGCTATACAGACTGCATGACTCCAGCTGTTTCCCTCTCTGGCTTGTTTAAGGGATCAGCCAAGCAGCATTTTGGTAAACAAACGACGTTTCCGGATGGAAACTGCAATGGGACTCTATGGAGCCAGCTTTGAGTGCTCACTCTAGCCCCAGCTGTGCCGGTGTACATTATAAAAACTGCAACAGTTCACACAACTTTAACACGACATGCATATTATACATCAAACTCTTGAGCTACTTCTGCTCTCACTTAGAATGTCAAAATATAAGTGTCATGTAGCCTATAGATTTTTGAGATATTAACGTTTGTTTGGCACAACTCATAATTAACTGCTGCGGTTCCGCGTGTTTTGCGGTGATTTGTTGTTGTTGTGACGTCACGCTGATTCCTCATAGCCTGGGTAACGGTGTTACTGTTAGCCAATCCCCATCTTATTAAAACGTGGAGGAAAGAGAAGAGGTGTCGGTAATTAACGTTAAGTATGCTGGCCGCTGATTGTCCGGTAATGTGTATGTTGTTTTACACACTGCATCGATAACTCGCCCATTGCAGGAGAAACAGACATAAGATTGACATAAGGCAAAGTAAGGTCAATACAAAATTACATAAGGTAAAGTCAAGTTAAGTGAAGGTAGCCTACTCACCTGACCAGGATCCTACGAAGTGTAACGTGAACCCGTTGCTGCTGTAACTATAACGGTTAAACAGAAATCTGACATAAAATCCTTTCTTCCTTTGCGGGTCAGGGGGGGGGGATTCAGAAAATCAACTGTGCTTGCCTTATGGCTAACGTTAGCCAACGTTTTACTAGCAGGATGTCCTCAAATGTTCGCTGGTATCTCATGTTAACTGACAGTGTTTTCTCCTTGGATCGTTTGCCATCAACTGCCGTGGATGGAGCCGAGCTTTGCAGCTGATCTGGAGCAGGAGAGAGGGGCAGGACCAGCCTAATGTTGCCTTCAAGTGCTCTGCGTAAGCTCCGCCTTCCGAGATCAGGCAGTCGTAAAATTCCACTCATTCAAGGTATTGATGATGACAAGAGTCTAGCTGAAGGCCGCATTCTCAGTCACCATACTAGCAAGCCAGTAGACACTCGAGCTCAATTATGTTTAAAGGATAATTCCCCCCCCCCTTATTTTTTAATTTTTTATTTTTACACAACCTGGACCTTATTTACAGCTGTATTTCTGTTTCACAAAGATTCACCATGAAGCTAGAACGCGCCAGGCAATGGCCTGGGACAGAGCCCTGTATATGGGACAGAGGCGTGATTTCTAACCCCACATAGGATAAGCAATAACCACGCCCTGTGGCACCGGGATTGGCCAGGAGCAACACTGGAGGGCACGCAGCCCAGCGATTTCATGAACCAACTGAATAGCTCTTGAGAACGGACAGCGATTTCGAGAGCGGACATTGAGAGTATTGAGATGAATTATGGTCACCTACCTTCCTTAGCATAGTAATAATAATAATAAGCATAATAATTGTAATCTACACAATGTACACAATCTACAAAAACATGCAATAATATAAACGGTGTTGTGTTCACGTTCATAGCTCATATAATATAATGTATCATATCGTTAATTTCAAGCTCAATTCTTACCCAGAGAAAAGGTAGCCTACAGCACTGAAAATGTAACAAGCAATAGTTTTTTAAACATCTTTATTTTAAAAGATGAAAACCCCCAGGTGCTTTAGTCCCAAGCTTCAATGCTCCTGGCCAATCCCGGCGCCACAGGGCGTGGTTATTGCTTATCCTATGTGGGGTTAGAAATCATGCGGGACAGAGGCCATCGGGGCAATTGCAAAGTGTGCATTACGTCCTGTAAATAGCTTATTTTTTCCCACGCAGCGGCTCAGATCCTTATTATATCATATACAAGGGATCAGCCGAGCAGCATTTTGGTAAAGAAGCCACGTCATTGGGTGGAAACGGCAATGGGACCCTATGGAGCCTGAGTTTGAGTGTCTGACTCTAGCCGGCTAACCTGACTCCGCCAGATGGGGGCGGTATTGTTCACAAATTCACAAGAAACAAATGTGAACCAACCTACATCCATCTGTCAGGTTACTAGCCGGTTGACCGTGTTTACAATTTAAAAACTGTGACAGTTCACACAACTTTTAACACGACATGCATATAGCCTATTATACATCAAACTCTTGAGGTAATTCTGCTCTCACTCAGGATGCCAAAATAAGCGATATGATGTATACTTTTTGAGATATTAACTTTTGTTTGGAATTGGCACAGCTCATAGTTAACTGCCGTGGGGTTATGCAATTTTGGGTGGCAGTGACGTCACGCTGATTTGTCCTATACGACGAGGAATCCACGTGACATCACGGCGACAACAAACCTGACTTCTGGGGGACTCTGCGCTGTGTGGGTTTCAGCCGCTTAGCTCAGCTACTACAGCACTCTGGAGGGGAGGGGGACCGACTCGCCCCTGATACTAGCCTACGATGTGGTGTCAGAGGCGGATCGTGGGAGATTCTCGGGAGCGCGCATAGCTCTCAAAATTGTGTTCATTTATATGTCACCGCCACCCGAGTCCCCTTAACTGCAGAGTTCCAAGGCATGTCTGAAAGGGGCTTTGGTCAGGCGTTCACGAGCACTCACCTCGGTTTTGCAATATTTCCGACAGTTTTTGAAGGCGGCATCTCTATAGGACCCCAGCCAAGGACAAAACCAAATTCCTAGCTGCATGACACTTAGGTTAAAATCAGCTGTGAATTGATCATGTGTATAACATATTGTAATTGGATTCAGCATACTTGTATACCCTAAACATAAACCACTGATTATACCAGGTGAAACCCCAAAACGTTTGAGATATTATAATATTATTCAACAACAGTGATATTAATTTGAGATCCATGCATGTATTTCTGCATAACACAACCATCACTACAGTCTGACCGCCCCTAGAGCAATTGTTGGAGAGATGCAGACATTTGTTGGTTATTCAGAATTGGGCCTATATAGATTTTATGTGTGGGCTTGAATCACAATGGCTTTAACTGAGCCTACACACAGTGACACAAGATATTCATCTTGTTTTTTTAAACATTGGAACAAATGTCTGTATGTGTTTTAATCACTGTGAACTACCATGATCTCGTAGATATTTCTGTGCTGTTTTGTCCTCGTAATGTACTTTATATTTTTCTCTTTCCTTAATACTGATATTGACTCATGTGTCTGAAATAAAATAAAATTTAAATGCTTTCAACCAGGGAAATATTCTGGTGTAAAAAAAAAAGACTAAATCTGTGTCTTTGCAATTAACAATATTTTATGTTACCAAATTGCATATTACATGAAACTGAAACATTTCTTAGTGCTATGACTGGAACTGGGAGTATCTGAACAGAAACACAGAGGAAAATACAATTAAAGAACATCTAAAAATAGAATGAAATCATCCTGGGCTTGGCTACAACTGAAGATTATGTACAGTACATCAAATCCAAGGCAGTGTAAGAGAGACTGTGTAACTGAAATATCACAGGTTAAATCCCTTTAACAGCCAAGGTATTCATCTAAAGCCACATGTCCTGTTGAAGTGACCTTGAAAAGGACAGTCAATCAGTCAGCCAAAGGTCTAATTTGTTTACATACATGTCAAGGCCACAACATGAACAATGCAAGGATGGCAGATTATATTCTAGATGTAAGTACTGACAATTAACAACAGAGGGAGACACAGACTTTCTGAAGTGAACATTATTCATGAGGATTTCAATATTTATACTGTACTTATGCAGTATATAAAAATGGTTGTATTTTTTTTTATGGTTCAGACATTTGACCTTCTGAATGATAAGGATGTTATTGTCATTTGCAAACATGTTGGGAACGAAATGAAGTAGGAAATGAAGTAGGTCCCAGTTCATATAGCAATAATAAAATCAAGAAGAACGCACACAATAAAATACCATTCTAAAATTAAGCACATAAATATATAAATATGCATTATATTGTAGAATCACTCAGCCTCCCTGAAAGCCTCTGACTCGGTTTTTAGTCTCTCACCAATAATGAGGAGTCATGAGAATAGAAACAATGGTCATGGAATTGACCACCTAATGTGGGTGTCGTATCAGATTGTGGTGGTGAAGAGAGAGCTGAATTTACTGGTCAATATTTGTTCTGACCTTCAGATCACAAGCTCTAAGGTCTCAATGATGGTCACTGCACCACCTATGCCTACTCTAGAAGGTGACATCACCTGGCTGTCACAAAGACCAGCCAATAGCAGATGGCCAGTTCAGTACCCTACTTTTCACGATTAGGTGTCAGGCTTCACCACAGTGTGGGGTTTAGTTACATCACTTTTGTCATCAATAGAGTTGATGCCGCTTCCATGCTCCCCTAAACATCACATCTCAGGAACTTCACTAGAAAATTTAATCATATTGATAGACTGTCAAAATATGGACGTAGCCACTGTGATATCACCCATTGGTTTGTGGACTCCCGATCTGAGCAAGGGGGCCGGCCCCCCTACTTTACGCCCCTGATTCCATCCAAGATGGCCTCTATTTTTTTAGCCAGAAGTGACCATAATTGGACGAGAATTGGTCCGTGATTGGATCACTGGACAGGCATTCTTGCCCCAAAGCATAGTCTTCTTTATCGTCTATTTTACTCTAAATGTGACCATAATTTACAAAATGAACATCACGCTGTATTGAAGAAGACTTGAAACTAGCGATTGAGATCATAGACTCATTAGGAACGTGTTTACTGAGGTAATACATCAATTGAGAACTAGGGTAATTTAATTTCCCAATAGACTTATATACAATCGGACTTCTCTTTGCAGGCATCTGTATACCGTAAAGGGTGAGTTATATACATACAGGAAATTAGCTATAGAGAACAAAACCATTTTTTATTTTTTCCGGTACCATGCTCTCTTAACATGTTTATTTCTGCTGTAAAGATGGACATTAACATAGGGGATTGACTCGCTTTTGGAGCCAGGATCAGCCTCAAGTGGCCATTAGAGGAACTGCAATTTTTCGCACTTCCGCGTTTGCTTCATCCTTCATTCTTCAGCGCTGGAGGTTGCAGCTTGGAAAATTCTCTTTCACAGTCATACCACTTTTGGGATTCATGCGCTCTCTCATGTGAGAATTAAGCCATTTCCGACAGCACATGAACGCAGCAGTGTAATGTAAAGATGGCGGAGTTACAAATGCTTTTGGAGGAGGAAATTCCTGCAGGTCGGAGAGCTTTACTGGACAGTTTCAGCAACCTGGAGAGAGTAGCTGAGTACTGCGAAAGCAACTATGTTCAGGTACGCGCTAAATATTTACTAGTCTCTGCACGTTTAAAAGTGACATGATGTTACGCAAGGAGTGAGTGGACTGATGGCATCCCTGTACGTTACGTACCCCTGGCTCTTGTGGAGAAAGTCATGCCCAATTCCTTTACAAAAACTAACTTTGCAGCTAATCGTTGATATGACCTCATGGTCAATTCGGTGTAGATGCAAATTAATCCACCAAGCAACCCCCAACGTTTTATTCAAGTAAAAACAACAACAACCAATTTTTATAAATAAAAAGATGGTAAAGTGTTCACGATATGTTTATCTTATGTTTTGGTGAAGCAGGACTGCGCATCAGTTAACGTTATATAAGTTGACATTTTCCTGAAATAAGTGGTGATTGATCTATTCCTGCTATGCCGAATTGAAGAGAGGTTCCTACTCATTTGCAATAAATCTTAAATTGTGTTTTGCAACATGTAACGTTATAACGTTTGTCGATAAGCAAGGAATCATTAAATTGCAAAGTTTTGACTGGAATCTCGCGTGGAACTCTCCCATAGAGCCTACACGAGAGCTGCACATATCGGGGGCCAGGCTGTGCGGAGCTCAGAGCTGTGTTAAAAATTCCAGAAAATAGATTTTATAAGCCCACAAAACCGCCACACATAAGATAAGAATTAGCCTGATATTAGTGTTGTTATCTGTGGGCTTTAACATTAAATGTAAGAAAAACAAAGCAAAACAGAGGATAGCTTCCATGTGGAAAGGAATGACCATTAAAGAAAATTGTATGTATTATATATATATATATATATATATATATATATAGGTCCTATATATCCTATACTCCTATATTATAGGAGTGAAATTCCTAATAATTGTGTGTGTGTGTGTGTGTGTGTGTGTGTGTGTGTGTGTGTGTGTGTGTGTGTGTGTGTGTGTGTGTGTGTGTGTATGTGTGTGTGTGTTTGTTTAATGCATATGTGCATGCATCGGTGCATTGTGGCAAATAAATACGGGGTTTACTTTGTACCTTACCTTACCTAACCTAATAGAACAGATTTTTCAATACAGAAAGTGGGCATTGGAAAAACTTACGGAGGATCATTAAAAAAAAAAAAAAACATTTTATTTAGAAAACACCTGCCAGATTAACTGCTTACCTTACATTTCTCCATTTTGGTGTATTTATTTTTCTTATTGTTACATCACCATATGCCAATTAATTACATTATTGTAATAACAAGGTGTTTGTAATTAAATGACACCAACAGCCACTTCCCCTGCCTAATTTCCTACACTGCTTCCTCATCACCAACTTCCTCATCATCATCTTTATCATCACCATCCTTGTCATTGGACAGACCGTGTACTGAGCTGGCCTTGTTCCACCCAGCTTGACGACCATGTGTGTGTGCTGAGGGATGCCAGCAGAGCTCTCTGTGTGTGTGTATGGGGGGGGGGGAAGGATGGCAGGCGAAGCTGTTGTGAACTGATGAACAACTGTTCATCCTCACTTGGCTCTCTGAACACACAACACACACCTGTTAAAAAAAATTATAGCAACAGCAAAATTATATGACCATGCAGTTCAGTCAGATGAACATCAATCTTGCATGTTAGTATACATTGTTATATTGATATTTTTTATGGTTATTATTTTGTCCATATTGCACAGTTGTAATGTGAGACTCTCATCACAGCCATGGCTCAGATATTTGCTTGAAGATAACTCTAGTGCTTAGGGCTGGGCAATTAACCGTAAATGTATCAAAACCAACGTTTAGAATCTCTAACCGACTTAATCTTGCTTATGTCAATTACATTAATTGATTAATTCAATTAATGAATGTTAATTGGTTAATCCTTTCCCCAGTGCATTGCGTTCATGAACTGTTCCCTTAAAAAATACTACGTCATGTTCAGTCACGTGCTTCCGCCCCATCCAACTAACGCTAGTCTGCGTTCAGGCGTTCACTCAAAGCCAAGCTGTCGACATGGAGGATGACACGAGCCAAAACACAGAGCCAACAAACAGTACAGTACAGACCGGCTTGGCCAAGAACTATGAGGGCAGTGTTAAAAAAAGCATATGAAATAATCGTTCATTAATCGGAATCTAGGTAAAAAAAAATAATAATCGTGATATTGATGCCCAGCCCTACTAGTGCTACTACTACTAATAATAATCATAATCATTTTAGAATAGATAAAATACCTATTTCCAAATTGTTTTTTTCGTAAAATGTACTGGAAGCTACATTTATCATTTCTTTGTTTGTTTTGTTTGACTCGTGTACTCACCACGCTATGAAATAATAATCCAAAATTACGAGAAAAGGTCATTTTCGAAGCAAATACATAGCCGGAACTAACGTGGCGAAACTAACGTCATCAGTACTTCTAACAGAACGTCATCAGTACTTCCGGCTATGTATCTTCTCTTCCAACGTGTCTTCAGTGGAGACTCCTGTTTGAGGTTCTGGTGAGTGGTGACATTGACCATAAGGAGTAAGAAAGGAGGCCTATCCCATCGACGTCTATGCATGGCTATTGTTTACCATTGCCTTGGGTCCTTTGGGGGTACTTGCTACCCACAATAGTCGGCTAACATGTGCCTGACGAAAAATGAAGCTTAAATTACGTTCATGGACTAGATAGCATAATTAATATTAATGTTCCCCATTAATGATACATAATTTCACCCACCCGCAACCCATCCACTATTAATCAGAATGTTCTTATGATCCGTGGGGCGGTATATGTGGTCAGCGTGGCTATAACTGCGGTCCAGGAATCTCTAGTGCACATGCATGCAAAGTCAATGGAAGGAGGCAAACAGAGCGAGATGGATGCAACAAGACATGAACACAGCTCTGGAATAGTGTTAGTGGTGTGAGAATTAATGTAAGCCCTCACAAGTGTAGTAGTACAAGCATGTGTGTGTGTGTGTGTGTGTGTGTGTGTGTGTGTGTGTGTGTGTGTGTGTGTGTGTGGGGAGACCTCACAACAGAACTGCTCTCAGTACAGAGAGAACGGTTACATAATGACAGACTGTGAGAGAAAGAGAGATGGTTTTATTGGTTGAATTTTTATGAATTGAATTGTCACTGGTAAAGGATAACGCTGGATGGCTAAATCAGCAATGTGTTTACTCTCCTGTTACTTTCCAACTTCCCCACATTTCCCTTTATAGCCTTCAACGTGGTTGGTCATTCCAATTGTAAGCTAAAAACCTTGAAGAGCTGGCTGTTGCAGTTAATTACCAACTAACTACTTTGCTGAGATGGAAAGCGTGTTTACAACCGGCTCCATCCATCTTCCATCCATCTTCAACCACTTATCCGGGCTCGAGTCGTGGAGGTACAGTAGTTCCAGCAGGGGACCCTGCTGGCCACGCCCCCATCAGTGATGTCACAGCCGGTGTTCAGTGTCAGCTGTCCAAGGCAAAGCAATTCCATCTTAAAGCTACTGCCATCTAACCTCACGAGTCACGACCACGCTCCAATAAATTGGTTTGAAGCATTGACATATTATGTTTGAAGTCAGAGGAAGGAGGAGGCGGTCCTAAGTGGTTGAAGTTAGCCTGTGATACATGGTGATAGACGGTGGTTCATCCAATCACCTGCTTGCCAAGTATGTTTTGAAAGTGCCTGGCTGCCCTTTTTAACAGGTTTCCAAGATAGAGTTCCCAGATGGTTCTGTGTAACAAACCATCTGGCAGCGTCAGGTTAACTGCCGTCTTCTTGTTTGGGGGGAAACACCGTCATATTTAGACAGCGTTGTTGTTGCAAATATATACGGTACTGTAGATTAATTCCTGTCATCCAGTTAGTATGTCCAAGATGTCAAAAAAAAATCTACCGTAAATTCCGGACTATAAGGCGCACCGGTGTATAAGCCGCAGCAGCAAAATTGCCTGTTTGTTACATATATAAGCCGCACCGGACTATAAGCCGCGGGTGTTTTAATGTTTTTTTTTTTTTTTTGTGTTTTAATGTTTAATTACCATATGTAAGGGTTCGTGCACAGAGGGGATTGTCGGGAAAGAGATGGCTGTTTGGGGAAGCTCCCATTTATTAACATTTCAACAAAACAAAACAAAAGTCAGGTCACTAATCCCCAGACAAAATCACACAACAATAGGCTATATCACACAGGATAAGGTGCAGTCATGGCTGTAAACAAAATAACTGTAAAACAATAATAAAACAATCAGTCAACAGTAGTGAGCCTACCAGAAAAGTCATTAATCCTTGTCTTCATCTTTTAGGTGAAGGTGCAGCAAACGGCTGTAACCAGAGAAGTCAAGTCACTAATCCTCGTCTTCCTCTTCTTCCTGCGTACTGAAACCACCAAAGTCCTCATCTTCAGTGTCGGAAACGAACAGGTTCAGGGTGGCTTCGTCAACCACTCTCCTCTCTCCTTCATTGTCACTCTCAAAACCAACGAACTCCTCTTCGTCACTGTCGGTGTCGGCATCGAACAGCCTCTGAAGCCTCTGACGGCCCTCAGCGCCAGCTGTGGCGGCGTCATCCTCTTCATCCCGCAGCAGTCCAGCCTTTCGGAACCCGTTGGTGATTGTGGATGTTTTCACACTCCTATAATATTCCGTGATCTTCCTTTGTGTGAATTCGCCGAAGTTTGTGATTTTCTCCTGGTAGTCGGGAGGGAGTTGTTGGCACACAGTAGTTCTCGCCCTGACGGACAGTCCCTTTCGTCTCATGAATCGGAAGCACCAAGATGGGCCACCTCTGAAATGTTCAATTTTCATTTCGGTGGCGACTGTTTTGGCCTTCAGTCGGATCTGCACGGTGGAAACACCTCGGCCGTCTGCTCTCTGGGTCAACACCCAATCTTCAAGGGAATCTTCAAGTTCGGGCCATCTGCTTTTATGACCTCTGAACTAAGGACTTTTTGGTCTTTTTGCACTGAGACAGTTCCTCCTGCTGCCCCTTCCAACGCCTCACCATTGACTCGTTGATGCAAAGGTTACGTGCTGCTGCTCGATTTCCGTCTTTTAATGCGAGATTGACTGCTTTCAACTTGAAAGCTGCGTCGTGTGAATTTCTGCGTTTCTTCCCCATGGTGAGTGAGAGAGAGTTACCGGTAGTGCACGACCCTTTGCTGCTACTGCTCCTCTTGTTGTGATTCCGGTCTGCTACTGTAATGAACTTTGAACCGGTAGGAGTAACCGGTTGATTTCCACCAAATGATGTCAAATCAAGTCAAATTTTATTTATATAGCACCTTTCATACACAAAGGCAATTCAAGGTGCTTTACAAAAAAATAATCGAAAAAACAAGCAGCAAAGCAATGCACATAAAATGTGCTGATGAAGCTGTGTAACCTGTAAAATCCATCGATTTTGGAGGTCACCGAGTGGCCGTTTGCTTACCGTAATTACCATATGTAAGGGTTCATGCACAGAGGGGATTGTCGGGAAAGAGATGGCTGTTTGAGGAAGCTCCCATTTACCGTATTAACATTTCAACAAAACAACATAACACAACACCACCTTTGTTTTTTTTTACAGTGCACACAGTGTCCGCGGTGTGGTGAAAAGAGGGCAAGAGAGGAAATTAAAACAGAAGTGGATTTATAGTTAGAAAGAGTGCTAAAGAAGAGAGATTTTTATTTTTATTTTTATTTTTTTTCTGAAAAAATCCATAGATAAGCCGCACCGTTATATAAGCCGCAGGGCCAAAAAACGGGGAAAAAGCCGTGGCTTATAGTCCGGAATTTACGGTATATAAGCAAGTTGAATTTGGCTGTGTGTGTGTGCGTACGCTGCTCGCCTGCTGCACGGGCTCGCCCGCCCTGCAGCGCAAGCACAATTGCTCAACTTTGCATCACTGATGACATCACTCACTGGTCACTCACTGGTTTTTGGTTCCACTCAAGCAATTATGACATCACTGATGATGTCAGACATTGTGAAATCATCATAATTGCTTGAGTGTAACCAAAAACCACAATTGCTTGAGTAACATCACTAATCATGTCATAGATGATGATATCACTGATGATGTCACAATGTCTGACATCATCAGTGATGATGTCACAATGTCTATGACATCATCAGTGACATCACAATTGCTCGAATATAACCAAAAACATGACCAGAATCGCAGAACCCACTTACTCCCTTTTATATAAAGGGGGATGACATCTCAGGTTTCAAATGCAACAACATTTGGGCCTCCTCGCTGGGCTCTACTGAGCATGCTCAGAACCCCCACAGCAGCGTCCCGTCCCGGCTGTCACAGCTGGTCCTGGTTAGCTGACAGATAACTCCGCCTCCTGCTTCAGTGCAAACACATGTGCCTGTGTGTGTGTTTGCGTGTGCGTGTGCATTGTGCGTATGTGTGTGTGTACGTGCATGCGTGTGTGTGTGTTACTGTTTTGAGTTGGAAACCATGACACTTGGTTTCAGTCTCTGGACTGCTGGGGCGATGCAGCAGGATCAGGTATCAGAATCAGAATCAGAATCAGAAAGACCTTAATGATCCCCGGGGGGAAATTGGGACAAGTTACAGTTGCTCGCACTCAGGCATGAAATATCCACATAACACAACATAGCATAACACAGTATCACACAGTATCTCCCTAAACGTAAAAACAGTCAATGCAATAAAATGCAATAAAAGAAAATAGAATAAAATAGAATAGAATAAAATAGAATAAAATAAAATAGGGTCAATGGGATAGTAAAAGTAAGAATTGTAGAATAGCATTCAATAAGTAGTTACAGTTACAATCTATGTACAGTACGTGTCAAATTGCAGTTATTGCACACTGGAATTAAATTAAATCAAATTGCACATTACGTGTGACGTAACTAAGGCACAGCTATCCTATCAGCTGACTCAGTCAGTCTCAGTCATGGAGACGGAGACGGAGAGGCTGAACAATTAATTGGAATATATCTATATCTATATGTCTATATACATCTATATATCTATATATATATATCAATGTTACCCCTACCATTCTACAGGCCTGGCGGCCAGTGGCGGGCCAGACCAGAAAAAATATATATATATATATATATATTTCTGCTTCCCCAAACATTTCAATAAAACTTTATGGCATATTATTACAATACAACAATACTGTTGTTGACAGTGTTGACAGTAATAGAAGATGCCAAATCATTCAAAACAATAAGCATTTTGCTTTTAGGAGCATCGTGCCAGCGTGGAGCGCTGTTCCAAAACGTGTCAACGTGTGTCGTTGCCAGGGAAACGCACATCCCATAATACAACTGTTCGCATCGCATCCCATAATAGTATGATGATACCTGGGATGCCGTTGCGAACATAGATGCGAACAGATTGGCTAAAAGTTTAGCGTCACCACTGTGAGGGCCCACCATTGCGGTCGGGTTACATTTCGAAATCCCTCCAGGCCTGAACATATTTCTAGGGGAAACACTGTATATATATACATTGATAATAATAAAGTCTGAATCTACTGCAACTTCCAAACCCCAGAGGCTGCAGTGATTTTCCACAGATAGTTTGGTCCAAACTGGATTTGTGCACAAGGAGTTTTAGAATCAAAACTTTTCATCAGACTCGAACTCAGTAAATTCTACACACTCACATCTATTTTTTTTTATTCTTTAAACCTGCAATAAGTGATTCCAGACCCTGTAACTAATAGGGATGGGCATTTTAAGTATTTTAAATACTCGAGTACTCTCCTATCATGAATGAGTAATCGGGTACTCGCTCGGGGAGTGGGGGGGGGCTCCATTTGGAAACACAAGCGGAACCGCAATTTGGCTATGTTAAGTAGTTAATTTTGCATTAGCCAA
Organism: Poromitra crassiceps; assembly: GCF_964638095.1. Lineage (NCBI taxonomy): Eukaryota > Metazoa > Chordata > Actinopteri > Beryciformes > Melamphaidae > Poromitra > Poromitra crassiceps. The sequence goes on along the minus strand of NC_139627.1, from coordinate 21,543,075 downwards.
TAGCCATATGCCTGTAAGAATATCTATCTATCTATCTATCTATCTAATGACGGATCAGGGGTAATCTGCTGTGTATGGATGAAGCTGTTCAAACTGGAGTACACCCAGGGCCATCCCTAGTAACTAATGTGGAGATTTCCATGAGACGTGATGATGTAAACAAACAGCCACACAGCAGCAGCAGCTGTGTTGTTGTTTTCATCTCTTTTTCTAAAGCTTGTTGTCAGTTGGCCTGAGTAATGGCGAATCGATGAAACGAGCGAGTACACTTTTTCAACGTTTCCAACCGCCGCTGGTCAGATGACGATCTTCTGCATGTTTTTAGTGGGGATCCATATTGATGTCATGATGGAGGAAACCCCATCATGACATCAGTGATGATGTCACAATGTCTATGTTTTTAGTGGGGATCCATATTGATGTCATGATGGAGGAAACCCCAGCGGAGCATGAGGAGGACATGAAAAGTCCACACAGAAAGGCTTTTTTCACAAGATAGCCCACCTGGGCACTGAATACATGGGGAGACATACCCTCCACTGCCAACAGCGTCCCAGGTGAGAATCAAACCCAGGACCTTCTCGCTGTGAGGCGACAGCGCTACGACTGCTCCACATTTAAGTTCTAAAAACCTATTGACCAGAATAACTTGTGATGATTTAATTTGCAGTTTTAAATCACAATTGCAATACTAAGAATACTAATAATAAGACAAATAATCACAGTTTGCTTTTTTTTGTCCATATCGTTTAGCACAAGACGAGAGGGTTGGCAGTTCGAAACCCAGACAGCTCAGTTAGTTGTGTATAATAATCGTATCTCCTAATGTCAGACTCTTCCTCTGATCCTCTTCCACAGAACTTTATTTCTCAGCCGTCTGTGATGTTATTGTTAACACATCCCAGCAGTTATTTAGTGATCGTTGTCTTTTCTGGTGAACACACTTTCCTTCAGCCCGCCTTGTCTGCTTCTACTGCAGCCACTGATGTACAGTATGTTTCCCAGAATGCCTTTCAACAACCCTCAGAGAAGGAGTCTGAAGTGACCCTATAGGCTTCAGCTGTGGGTGATATGTGTGTAGGTGGAGAGACAGATAGTGATAGCGTAGTGAGTAGGGTTGCACGGTATACCGGTATTAGTATGGTACCGCGGTTCCCTGCCGTTAAAAAGGATACTATACCACGTTAATTTAGTACCGATACTTAAAAAAATGTCATGGGTTGCGTCAGTGTGCGACCGTGGTGTTTGTTAGCGGAGGAGAGAGACACAGCGGCATTACAGTTGAGAGCCTGTCTCCCACCTCACGTGAAGGCAACACAGCCTTGCCTTGAACCAATGGTGACTCGTGAAAAGTGAAAAAAAGCTCGTCTCTGACTCTGTCTGCTTCATGTGGGGGCGTGTCGACTTTCCTCTCTTCCCTCTCTGCTCGCTCTCTGGCCACAGTCGTTCAGTCCTCACTACAGCACCCCGACACACAGGACAGACGCAGCGAAAATGGCAGCGGCTTCTTCTAGTCTTGCAAGCCGACCAACGCTTGTAGAAAAAGCAGATGCACGAAGCGAAATATGGAAATATTTTGCTTACGTTGCCGACAGCGAAGGCAAGCCCGTGGACACATCCAAACCAGTGTGTAAAAGGTGCTTCAACGTGACGCAAGCGAAAGGATCAAACACATCGAACCTGGCTAAACATCTTGCCGACAGGCACCCCGACCTGTTCAAAGAGTTTAAAGACCGACAGGTTAGCGAACGTGAACGATAAACATACATGCCCTCAAATAAGTCCAACGAGTATTGTGTGACAAGCGAACTTGTTTCACTGAAAAAGTTCGCTTGTCACAATAGCCTACTCGTTTACAGTGAAACACGAGGCAATGTGCTGGAGCACAGATCTCTGCCAAGGAGAAAGTCATGACATGTAACGTTTAGGGGAGGGGACATCAGATGACTGCATACCATGTACAATATTTAATAACACTATGGTCCTCAATGCCAGTGTTATTAAAGCTTTTACATGGTAAGCAGTCATCTGATCTCACCTATCCTAATATTTACAATAATCCCAATTATTAATGATATACGAATTCATTGTAAAAAACACCTAGCCTACACGTATGGGGGGGGGGGGGCTGGGAATACACCACATAATAAGCCTACATTTATGTGTGAAAATAATATATATTACTAGATTAACCATAAATCAGGCACTTCATGTTAATGAAGCTTAGGAGCTGCAAGTACAGAGTACTTTTTTTGGATAAAACAAATAGCTATAATAGTGTAGCAGCTGTGTGAAAATATATTTTATTTATATTATTTATAAGTTTAAACGGTTGACATTCCTTTAAAATATGTTTACAGGAGAGATTATGTTAATTTTACACTAGATAATAAAAGTTCTAGCATGTTCAGCGCCACACGTGGTGGCAGTACTACCAGCATGTAGTAAAATGACTACATGGCTGTGCATTACCTTGTTAAATCAATAAAATAAGTTTTAAGTTCCATGTTTTGTCCCCTCTATTTATTCCAATACTTTTCCTGATGTTTTAGTTTTTTGCCGTGGTATCGTTTCAGTATCGGTATCGAGATACTTAGGCAGGTATCGGTATCGAACTCATAATTTTGGTATCGTGACATCCCTAGTAGTGAGTGAGTTTTTCTTCCCAGTCGATAAAAAGTCACACTCGTTTCTCAACCCCCACTGCAGTACATTCTGGACATTCTGGTCTCTCTCCTGTTCCTGTGGAGGGCTGGGTTTAAACAAATCTCTATCAATATTGAATCGATATTCATTTGAAGAAACTGTTATTGATAAATCCCAATATCGATCTTTTAACACATTGAGTGCCAGCCATTTTTTCAATCCTGTAGGTAAGTTGTGCCAGGTTTTTTTTTGAGGATTCTGGCTCATTTTACAACAGCCGAGGATCTGTTTTCTGTTAAGACTTCGTGAACACCAATCATCTAAAAATAACTAATAGAATGTGTGCTTTCTCTGTCTAAAAGAGTTAGTTTGCAGAGTTAGTAGTTATGTAGATATTAGCCGTTGAGTACAGCATGGTTTTAGCGTATGAGACAGCAAGCTGAGATAATCGCAGTTTTGTGAAATTCAGCAGAACAGTCACCTGCCTGTGATTGTGGGTGCCTTTGGGCGAGTCTGTATACTGTATTGTGTGTGTGTGTGTGTGTGTGTGTGTGTGTGTGTGTGTGTGTGTGTGTGTGTGTGTGTGTGTGTGTGTGTGTGTGTGTGTGTGTTCGCGCGTTGCTCCGCGGCTCTGGGGGGAGGGGATCTCTGTCCGTTCTGTGTGTGTGTCTCCGGGCTCCTCCCTCCGTCTGTGCTGCTGGGAGTTTCCAGCGAGTTGAGCAGCCTCTCCCTGGCAGCGAGTGTGGATAGGTCTCACTGTCTCTTGGGTTTGAGAGCCCCGATTAAGCCCCGTGCGACTCTAGGCTTTATGCTGCTCACCCAGTCCATTTCTGGAACCCCCCACCGCAGCAGCGCGAAGCGTCCCCGCCTACAGTATGAGAATGAGGCTCCTTCGTTTCTGACTGTAAAATCGCCAAGCCATTTCCGCGGGAGGCGGCTGCTTTTGGTCGACGGGTCCCGTGGCTGTGGCTTTCTCTCTGTCTCTGTCGCCACTTAGTGGTCGGTAAAATAGATTATACACATTCTCTTGCTCCAATAGTTATCTCGAAGATGTAAAAGGGGTTGATTGATGTCCCACCGTCAAAAAAAAAAAATGTTTATGTAAGACGAGTTAGCTCGTCCTTGGCACTCAAGCGCTGGATTATGTAAGACGAGTTAGGTCGTCTATGGCACTTAATGTGTTAATATCATGCGTTTTCCTGTGGATGCTTGAAGCTTTAACCCCGTTAGACTCGCGTGGTTTGGTTCTTACTTAGCATAATGAGATCTCGTAAAGATCTGTGTAAACATTACAATATTTGTAATAATGCACCAGGTTAGAGGTTCCTTGTGCAATTTACAGCATTAGTTGTTTCATATCCAAGTAAGATTGGTATTGTAACTGAAATATCGATATCGAATCGTATCAAATCGGAAATCGAAACGAATCGGGACCTTGTGTATTGGAATCATATCGAAGTGGGAAATCAGTGGCAATACCCAGCCCTACTCCTGTGGGTGGAGAAACTGTCTCCTCTTCTACCATGGATTTCTCCCTGTGTGAATGTTGAACGTCTCTGGGTGCAAAATGGCGGCTCTGAAAAGCAGCCCTCGATCGTTGGCTTAAAAATTTTAGTTTTAATTTTTTACAGTTTTCCAGCTGATTGAGCTATTTTCTCCTGTTCGCCCTGAAGAACAAATGCATGATATTTCCCTGGTCTCCACTAGGGACTTTGCTAATGTCATTTCATGCATTATCGATCTCTCTCTTTTTTCTGATCATCACAATGATTACATTGACATATCCCAGACACTAAAAATCCAAATCCACCCGTCTGCTCGGTCCAATCAGTCCTCCCGCCACAGAGACCCAGACAGACTGTACAGTGTTTTGACTGCGTGTAGGGCTGTGGGTCAGTTAGACCTGTTAGAAGTGCGTGTGCCTGGTGTGTGCGTGCGTGCGTGCGTGAGTGTGTGTGTGTGTGTGTGTGTGTGTGTGTGTGCTTGTTCTCATATCATTCATACATGGATGTGTGTATATAATATCAGTATTGTGTGCGTTTGTGTGTAATACAGTGTAGGGCTGTCAATCTCCCTCTATAATCAAATTCGAATTTCAGTGCTTTATACATTTTAATATTCGAATTATATTCGAATATTTTAATTAATTTTTAATTGAATTTAAAAAATTTTTTTTTTTTTTTTTTTTGTCTGAGTGAATTGTTGTCTTCTCTTATGTTGTGTTCTGATTCTAAATATAGCTGAATCTTTGGGTTTGACCAAGTAAAACTTTTTCTAAGCATTTTACCAAATGTAGATGGAAAAGTGAATGGTGGATGAATATTCAAAATAATATTAGGCTTATCACAAATAGTCCAGCAATGATGTTTATTTAAGAAAACATGTTCCTTGTACAATGTACATACATTCATTGCATTAGAAAATAGGTCAGATAACCAGAGCGTAGTTAATATTCATCAGTGATGTATTGGTGCTGTCTGAAATGCTAAAATAAAATAATTGATAATAAAAAAAGACACAGCCTTTGTTTGAGCTCCTTATCAATAAACAAATAAGTAAACTTTGCCAAAACAACAATGAGCCATGAACAACCAAAAAATCAGTCACGTATTGCACTTAAGAGCTATAGGTTTACATTCAGTATAGCAGCTTCAACAGTCAACTTCAGTTAACAATGAATGAACATACATTTTAAGAGCTACAGGTAGGTTTACATCAGTATAGCAGCTTCAACAGTCAACTTCAGTTAACACTCTTTTCTTCAAGTATGTTGTCAGAACTTGTCACTGTTCTAGTGTTCTAAAAAAAAAAAAAAAATATTAAAAAAAATAATATTCGTTTTAAAAAAATAATAATAATCGAATTTCGTTCATAATTATTAAATTCGAATAATATTCGAATATCAAAACTCGTTTCAACAGCCCTAATACAGTGTGGCAGGCAAAGGGGGGGGCACATTTGTGTTGTATGTTTTTGTTTGTGTGTGTGTGTTCATATATTATTCGTGTTTATGTGGAAGTCTGTGTGTGTGTGTGTGTGTGTGTGTGTGTGTGTGTGTGTGTGTGTGTGTGTGTGTGAGAGACACATTGGTGTCGGTGTGGTTCTCATCATCCTCAGGCATGAATGAGTTTACACTGACCTACATCACGCTTCAACACACACACACACACACACACACACACACACACACACACACATGCACGCGCGCACACACACACACCCACAGACACACACACACACACACACACACACACACACACACACACACACACACACACACACACACACACACTGTATATATACACACCCAGAGATGAATGATTGTATGCACACGCATACACATACACATTCTGATTCTGATTCATTTTAATAGCCTCAGTAAGTAATCAGATTACGGTACAAATGAGGAATTTGACTTAGTGCAAGTATGCAGCGCAGCGGTCACATCAAGTACTAGTAGAAGACAAAGCAATGTAGAAAAGCAATCACGCAGTCACAATGACACACACACACACACACACACACACACACACACACACACACATATACCACACACACACACACACACACACACACACACACACACACACACACACACACACACACACACACACACACACACACACACACACACACAGTCTCTCTCAGGAAATGCTGAATGTGACATTCCACCATAGAATGGCAGGAATCTCTCCCTTTCTGTGTGTGTATGCGTGTGTGCGTGCACGTGCATGTGTGTGTGTGTGTGTGTGTGTGTGTGTAACCATTGAATATCTTGTAGCTGTAAACTATAAGTTTGTACTGTATGTATAATGTGGAGTCGACCTGTGATTGACCCTATAGTACAGGTGGGAATGAACACACACACACACACACACACACACACACACACACACACACAGAGAGTACAGTACTGTACTGAGGGCAAGTTCTTTCCTTCGAGAGGAGTTTCTACTTATTAGCATCACTTTGTATTACAGACCAATAGGTGGAAGAATGTAATGAGGTCGTATGTATGTATGTATGTATGTATGTATGTATGTATATGGTAAATGGTAAATGGTCTGCATTTATATAGCGCTTTTATCCAAAGCGCTTTACAATGAGTAGATAGTCTACATTCACCCATTCATACACCAATGGCGGCAGGCTGCCGCGCAGGGTGCCTACACACCATCGGGAGCAAGGAGGGTTAAGTGTCTTGCCCAAGGACACAGCGACAGCAGCTGGGAGGGAGCGGGGATCGAACCGCCAACCCCTGCGTCATTGGCCGACCCGCTCTACCTCCTGAGCTAAAGCCGCCCCTGTATATATGTATGGTGTCTGTTGATGTCAGTAGTATCTGCTGTATGTCTGTGTTTATCTGCAGCCTTTCAATTTCAATTCAGTTTTCAATTCAAAGGAGCTTTATTGGCATGAAATACAAACATCCTTTTTGCCAAATTTGCCAAGTCAACAATTTCAGATCAGATGACACCAAACTTCACCACATGGCAGTAACAATAAACAATAGATATGAAGATATTTCATCAATTAATTAATATATAATAATTAATTAATATAAACATTTTGCAACGAGTGTTTTTCGTTCCTTTTTTTTTATTCAGTTAAAGGTTCCTATGAGACTTCAACATTTGAAGGCAAATTCATGGTTACAGTCAGTTCCGAGGCTGATTGGTTAATTGTGTGTCCCTGCAGGCAGGCGACAAGGAGCGGGCGCTGGAGGAGACCAAGAGCTACACCAGCCAGTCTGTGGCCAGCGTGGCCTACCTCATCAACACGCTGGCCAACAACGTGCTGCAGATGTTGGACATCCAGGCCTCGCAGCTCCGCCGTATGGAGAGCTCCATCAACCACATATCACAGGTCGCTGCACACCGCCGCTGTCGGCTGCAAACCTTGTATCTCCTCCTATCTCTTTTCATGGGTGAAGGATTACATGCTACCCACACAAAAAGCTCCAAGTGAAATGTTGTATCAGTGTGTAGCTGGCTGGTTGGCTTGGTTCCAGTCTTTATATAACTCTTTATATAAGGATTCTTCGAAACATCTATGGAGGAAGTGAATGGGGAATTCTCTGATGAACCGGAGCGGAGAAAATGTGGGCGATCACTGTTGGTTTTCACCGAACAAAAGACGGCAATTTATAGACATGATGTCATCACCTACCCACCTTTCCTCATGCATCCGAGCCAGGTTTCTGCACAGGCTGTCAGTATGTTGCATACATACATAGAGCTGTTAGTCATAGTGAGCAGAGCCAGGTTTCTGCACAGGCTGTCAGTATGTTGCATACATACATAGAGCTGTTAGTTATAGTGAGCAGCTTGTGGGTGGAAGCTCACGGTAATCATGCATGCAGGCTCCTTCTTCTCTCTGATCACCGCGACAGCCCACAATTCATGTTCAAAGGATTTTCCACTTAAAAAGATGGCAAACGTTGCCACGTAACGTAACCAGCAAGAGCTTGTCTTGATGTCCATGTATTCTTAAATTGACATATCCATTTTTTGTATTTGGGGTTTGTCTGAACTATGCAGTTTTTCCTCTTTTAGTTCAGTTGGTTTCTCCATGTGACAACAATGACCTTTGGACTGGAGTTCAAAGGTCATTGGTGGCACCAAATAACACAGCGAGAGTCTCAGTTCTCTAACCCGGGAACTCCAACTACATGAAACCACCCCAAAACGCAGGGGATTATGGGTAGAAGCAATCTGGGAACCCACAGTGTATTTCGGCACGTAAATAGACTGTGGGACAGCCGTGCCTTTTTTTTAGGCTTCCTGAACAGCGCAAATCTTCCGCCCGGGACTTCCGCCTCCGCGCAGTGACGCTCTGTTGTTGTACCGGTGAATATAAGAGTTCCCGGTCCCGAACGCTAGTGAATATATATATATATAATATATATATATATAGTGAACGCTAGTGAATATACTGTATATGAATTTTGACGTTTAGCATTCAAAATAAAAGCGACACAATGTATGTTTTTAAAAGGCACCGCTGCGCGGAAGTGGAAGTCCCGGGCAGAAGATCCACAGTGTACAAGAAGCCTCAAAAAAAGGTACGGCTGTCCCAGAGTCTATTTACATGCCGGAATAGACTCTGGGTTCCCAGATTGGGGTAGAAGCAGAAGGAAAGCCTAGCAGAACAAAATGGAGTCTGGACTGATGTTCATATTCAGCTGTTCTAAACTGGTGTGAACACCACAGAAGAAGAAACAGACAAGTCCCTCATGTTAGATAAAGTTACAGGAAGTCTTGTCTCAAACCTGTAGGATGACAGGTTCAAACAAGCTGCTTGTGAGAGTCGTGAGAGTCATGTGACTCTTCTTTACACACGCTGGCTGGCTTGTAACCGGTCAGTTTGTATCTAAACGAGCCAAATACAAAAATATAACAAAGTCAGTTTTTCCACTCTGGTTCAGACCAGAGAAAAGCGACTGGTGAGATCGTGGCCTGAGAGGAAACACTGCACCCACACACCACCTGCATCTCACGATCCATCTGTGAGTAGGCGCATATCACTATTTACTCATTGGTTTGCTGAGAATACACATAGGATCTCACAGCATCTCAGCATGCAACACGTCCAACCTGGAGGCGGATGGCACTTTGCTAACTGATACCTTCCCAGTATACTGTAGAGTACAGCAGGAATGAGTCCAGAAGACTCTTGCGTGTAAAAGTCAATGGGATTTTTGTATGGGAATTTCGGTTAAATGCATGAAATAAGTGAAGTTTGTCTTCAGCCAGATAATCTTCACAAACGACAACCACTTTTATGACTTTTGAAGCGTTTTCTGAAAATCACGTTAAAAAAAACGCATTTACGCTTCAAAAATCACAAAAGTGGTCCTCATTTGTGAAGATTATCTTGCTGAACACAAACGTTGCGGTTTCATAAACTTTTGTTAACCACAGACCTTAATTCATGCATTTAACCGAAATTCCCATACAAAAATCCCATTGACTTCTATACCTAAGAACCAGGAAGTGCAGGGACTTCTGGGTAAGCCTACAAAAATACGTGATCCCTGCGGTACTCTATTAGTACCGAGCACTTTATTAAGAAACACTGTGTTCCTAGTAAAGTGCTGGGTGAGTGTATATGAGGTACGGAGGATGAACTGTGCTCTAGTTCATCATTTGAAAGAACATCATTCACTGAGCGGACACTTCCACAGCGCTGTGGACTTAAAGGATAACTTCACCCAAAAACAATGCCGATTTATTTTGCACACGATCTCACACATATCCAAACACTGTTAACAGTTTTGCAGGCATTAATTTAGTTTGACAGTTATTGAGAGTTGATTTGAGTTAAGTTGTGGACCAGTGATGTCATTTGTGCATGAATATGTATGGCTATGTGGGAGATGATCATCATGTGCGAAATAAACCAGCATTGTTTTCGGTGAAGTTTTCCTTTAACGGAATAAATGCCAGTTCTTCTCAGTGTTAAGAGTGCGTTCTGTCTAACAAGCCCCTCTCTCTCTGAATCATCACTGCGCTGTTATGTCGGCTCTGCTGAGTCTGCTCAGAGCAAATGGCTGCATGTCACAGATGTTTGCATCCAATTAGACGGAGCCTGTGATTGCGCGGCATAATTGCCGCTCGCTCTGTTCAGCAAGACTCCGTCACGCAGGCCGCTGCTTCGTTCAGCGAGCCTTTTCCTGCAAGGAATAAAAATGAGATAATTCTATATAATTCCATCTTGCATTTCATGACCATGTAACATACAGTTAAAAGGTCAGAGACTGTTAAAATGAAATAAACAATGCATCCGTCTGGCTTGTTCAAACACATTTAGTAAGTACAAATACAGTACAGAATATGGCATTAGTTGAAGAGTTTATATGCTATATATTAGAAGAAGGCACAATCTAAATCAGTACTTTATTGTATCACCAGTATGAGTTAAGCGGGTATTTTATTGTACAAGTCAAGTCTGTTATGTCATCAGGTTCAGGTTTATTATCGATTCATCTATCAATAATTCTTTTGATTCATGATTCTGACGGGCAACCAAAAAAACACAAAGGATTTGTTTAACTCATTCACCGCCAATGACGTCTTTGACGTGTTATCAGAAATAGCCCTCCCCGCCAATGACGTGTTTGACGTGTTTTTGTTTTTACGAGTGCAGCGCATAGTTGAAACACTTACCCAGCCTGTGACATAGTTTCGGGTCCCTAACCTCAAACTCAAGCCGACAGCACGTTATCAAACACATACCGCAGCTGTTGTTTGAAATTAGGAAGAAGGTGGAAAGGAAACGCGCTTCCTTGTTGCAGAGGAGAAACGCCATTGAAATGCCCCCTCGCCGCGCTGCAGAGCTGATCGACTTGCTTCAGAGCAGCGGACATCGAAACCGCAGTAGTCAAACCCGTGACCAACATGATCGATCCTGGTCCCTGGACCCCGTTCCTATGTGCCAGCCCGAAAGAGACGAGACGGAGTCACAACTGTGTGGAGGAGAAGCTGTTCGAGGAGGAGAAGCTGTTCTCCTCCTCCACACAGCCTCGCCACATAAATGGCTTTCACACAGAGGGCTGCGTGCCCTCCAGTGTTGCTCCTGGCCAATCCCAGCGCCACAGGGCGTGGTTATCCTAAGTGGGGTTAGAAATCTAAAAGGGGGATCGTGTGTGTGTGTGTGTGTGTGTGTGTGTGTGTGTGTGTGTGTGTGTGTGTGTGTCTGTCTGTCTGTCTGTCTGTCTGTCTGTCTGTCTGTCGGTGTGTCTGTCTGTCTGTCTGTCTGTCTGTCTGTCTGTCTGTCTGTCTGTGTGTCTGTCTGTACACTCACTCACACTGAGCAAACTGTATTGTTGAATGTAAAAAAAGCACTTCATATATATATATATATATATATATATATATATATTTTTTTTTTTGTCATTTGTGTCATAATGAATAATATTTACATGTCTGATGTCAATACAGTTCAAAATAAAAGAATTGAGAGCGAGTTCTGCCTGATATTGTGTGCTGTGTACATAAATGCCATTTTCTGCAATTTCTTTTCTCACAGAGACTTTTTGCGTGAAAACAGGGTGTATATAAATGGCTATAAGTAGAGTACAGAACATGCTAAAAGCTCACTTTTTTTTTCCTGGTGAACCCAGAGACGTACATCTTCATTTTGAGGTATTGCAAATCACTCTGGTGCTAATAGATAATTTACTGTGGGTCTTGAAAGATGACCAACAATTATGAAAATCTTTGGCCTGTGCTAAATATTGGCAGTCCTAAACTGGCGGTGAATGAGTTAATAATGAGATGAAACAGAAAAAAGCAGCAAATCTGAACATTTGTGAAGTTGCAACCAGGAAATGTTTGGGATTTTTACTTGATAAATGACTAAAACGATACATCGATTATCAAAATTCTATTTGATTAAGGCTATATTGATCAACGAAATGATTAATGGACTCATCAGTCAGCCCTAATCAGGTTACGTCATACATTCAGCCTTTTTTTTTTAAGAAATGTGTGTTCTCTAAAGGCTATTGTTTAAGATAAATGACTGTGAAAGTGGCAGTTCGACCCTTTTATATTGAAGCATTGACATGTATGTTTTGTAAGAAACGTGTGTGTTCTGTAAGGGTTAATGCACGACGAGGTGTACATTATCACTTATTAAGGGACGACGCGAGAGGCGTGAACCGTCCGAGGTGAAGCCGAGGATGGTTTGCCTCCGCGAAGTCCCTTAAAAAGTGATAATGTACACTAGGGATGTTCATTTTGAAAATTTTCCAAAATCGATAATCGGTTAATATTAACGATCAATTATCGATCATCGATTTTATTAATACTTAGAAAATTTTCAATATTTTCCATTTTTTTTTTTTTTTTACAAAATGAATGCCTATGGCAGAAAATACGAAAGACAACGTGTTCTCCTCAATGAACTCTTTATTTCAATGTGTCTCCTCTCCAACACTGCTGTCCCCGGCGCATGCCGGTGTGAATTTCCCATGTTTAAAACAGTTTTGTTGGCACAAAGGCCCGTGCCCAGCCAGAAAACTAGAGACTATATGAAGCTCCACCTCACGTTAGTCGGCTGTGCAATGGAGTGGGGCGAGGAGGAACGAATTCCACCAACCTAGTCCAAAAAAAAAAAAAAAAAAAAAAAAAAAAATTTTTTTTAATAATTAAAAAATCGATCCAAATGCCACAGGATCGATTCCAATCCTTAACGATCGATTATCGATTTTCGATAATTGATGAACATCCCTAATGTACACCTCGAAGTGCATTAACCCGCTTATACCATGGTCACTTGCCAACAAAACAATAAGACCAGTCATTTATATTTCCATGTGTAATAAATAAAGCAATCTAAATGGCTAAATGTCTGTTATTCATACTGTAAATCAGTCTTCCATGAAATAAAATAGTCCCTCCCACCTCCACCACCCTCCGTTTTAAAGCCGACTCAAACGTTAACTTTATCACAGGAATGCGGGTTTAACGATGTTTTGCGTTCTACATTAAATGAAGACATTACCGTTTGGCCGCTTGCTTTATTTTGTATGATAGATACATATTGGCCAAGTATATTAACATTTAAGAGCGAAGAGTTTCAGGAAGTGACACAGAGCAGCGGGGGCTCGCCCTGCATGTGCTGTATGTGGTGAAATGCAGAGAGAGTTGTCTCGCTCTCTCTCTCTCTCGCTCTCTCTCTCTCTCTCTCTCTCTCTCTCTCTCTCTCTCTCTCGCTCTCTCTCTCTCTCTCTCTCTCTCTCTCTGTCAAAGGCCCGGCTCGCGCCAGGCTCGCCCCCGCTCGTGCACGAGCCGAGGGAAATCTCCTCTTTTCTCGCCGAGAAGAGCCTGGTGACGCGAGGTTAGAAATCTCCGAAACGAAAATCAAAATTGTAAATAAGAGTTATTTTTGATAAACTGAGCACACAGGGGTGATTTAAATACTTACTTTGACCGACTCAATTTTTTTCTCAACTTCCAAAATTGGCATATTAACCCTTAACGGGGGTATAGAGCTCAAACAGCTCTCTTGATACCACTGTTGAAACTATGGCGCATTGATATGAACGGTGAACAGACCATTTAGCTAGGTGTACATTATCACTGTACATTATCACAAAATAATGGACACCTTGCAGCCAATCAGAATCGAGTATTCACCCAGACCATGGTATAAGTTAAGTTAACACCCCAAAAACACACCAGAAGCATAGCCGATGCTGAGGAGGAAGTTTCATTTCGGCGTCCTTGTTAACCGGGGAGATCGATCACACCGGCCGCAGCGCCTCGCGACGCTGAAGTGAGAGTTTTGGCGTCGGGCCTATTTTTGATGCGTGACGCGCTTCTGATGTGAATGACAAGGCTCCTGATCGACACTTCTGTGACGCGCTGCTTCGGAGATGCTTCTGGTGTGTCCCAGCCGTAAGAAGGGACTTTTATGAAGACTTTTTTTTGGACTGCAGTAATCCTTACTGTATTAAAGGCATCAGTCCTGAAAAGCTCAGTGTGTGAGTGCAAGGAGGGTTTCTCTGAAGAATGTTGTATTGTGATAGATTAGTGTTGAAGTAAGAACTGAGTGTAAGGGTCAAATATAAAAATCTATTGTTTGACCATGGCCGGCCTTTTTGTGAGAACATGTAGTGAAGCCTAGCGCTGACATGGACCTCACAAGAAGGCTTTATCACAACAGACAAGAGGGAATCAGAGCTTAAAGCGCTATGGCACTGTTTCAACACACACACACACACACACACACACACACACACACACACACACACACACACACACACACACACACTTACACTCACACTCACACTCACACTCACACTCACACTCACTCACACACAGAAGCTTTCAGAAAGCCATTCATAATAAAATGTCATCATGACGGCTGTCTATTCACTTAAACTCTTCGGATGTAAATGAAACTATTCACAATTCTGATGTAGTTTGTCTCTCTGACAGGATTCTCTGTGTCTGTGGACTTAGACCTTCATTGTATAGCTCACAATCTGGGCACTCAGAGTCTAGATAGATGGCTAGATAGAAGACTCTCAGATAGATGGCTGATATTTCAGGGTTTCTGGTGTAGGGCGGACGTCCGAACGCACGCACGCACACACACACACACACACACACACACACACACACACACACACACACACACACACACACACACACACACACACACACACAAATATTATGTACACAATATCATATTACACTCATTCATATGTCCACCCCCCGCAGGGAGTTAGACCCACCCAGTCTGCTCAGCCAGGAAGGATGACATCACTGACATCTTTGCTCGAGTGACATCACATCATTAGGTAATTAGGGCAATTACCTAATAATTAAAAACTCTGGCTCCATCAGTTCACCCGCATGGGTGCTCTTTACACTTCCTGAAAGTTTCAGCCCGATCGCACCTAAAACGGCTGTGGCCGGACAAAATTCTGCTCACACACACATGGACACTTCTCATTCTTATTAGTATAGATAAATTAATCAGCTGAACACATAATAGAGACACTGCAGAGCGCGTCATCATTCAGAAACCACGCCCAAAACGGGGGAAAACAAAAACTCCCCCCAATCAGTTCTCCTATGTCACGTGTTGCACACAAAGATCATATATACCGGTACAGAAGATGAACACTCCAACTTACTTCCTTGGCAGCTAGATCCACATTTTTCTTCTTGCCAATTCTCAATGGCTTCCTTGTTTTGCTCAGGAGTACAAAATTGGCGATTTTTTACATTTGTTGTATGCACAGCCCACCACACAACAGCTTTTAGCTATGTTTAATTCAAGGAAAATGACACTGGTGTATGGAAGTGAATGGAGAGCTTTCCCCCATGATGGCCGTGGCTTATTTCATGCAGTGTCTCTATCTCATGCAGTGTCTCTATCGTAGTTAAAATGATCTCTGTCCCTCTCTCTCTCTTTCTCTCTCCTTTCAGACGGTGGACATACACAAGGAGAAGGTAGCGAGGCGGGAGATTGGCATCCTGACGACCAATAAGAACACTTCCCGCTCGCATAAAATAATCGCTCCAGCCAATCCGGAGAGGCCGGTGCGCTACATCAGGAAGCCCATCGACTATGGCGTCCTGGATGACATCGGACATGGAGTCAAGGTGGCAATAATATTAGTTATACTAATAATAAAATGTAGATTTTCTTTGTAAAAAAAAAAAGGCAATAATGTTAAAAAATAAGACTCAGCAGCAAAATATCATGTTTAGGATCAATTTTGAGCAATCATCCACAACCCAAAGATAATCAGTTTACTGTCATAGAAGACTAAAGAAACCAGAAAATACTCACATTTATGAAGCTGGAACGAGATAATTTTGGAATTTATTTTCTTAAAGCCCCAATCAGTAACTTTTTCACCTTAATATAACAGCTTTTTAGTCATTGAAGATGGTACAGTGCCTTGTAACCAGTGTTGGGCACGTTACTTTAAAAAAGTAATATATTACATATTACTTGTTACTATTTTCAAAAGTAATATTATTACTTTACTTATTACTCCATGCCAAAAGTAATTCGTTACATACTCCTTATATTACTTTTCCGTTACATTCCACACAAATGGCAATAGGCCTTTTTCACTGCAGCGATTTTGTGTCTAAAAGGCAGGAGGTAACACAGGTACACCAAGATGTTAATTAGGGCTTCCAACTTCCAGTCCATTTAGGTGTTCCAGTGCCGGAGCCCTAATTAGTTAGTTGGTTGCACCTGTGTATACTCTGTCTTCTAGACACAAATGGCCGTTGTTCAAAAGGCCCATAGTGTTTTTCTCATCAAAATGCAGACTTTGCAGTGCGAATGTGTGAACTAGGTCTATTATGTGCCGTTCCATTTAAACTAATCACTTTGCCAGAGCACAGCTTCCTACAGAGATGCTTGATGAAGAGCACACCTGGCTCAAAGTGATGACAAGATGCAATCTTTTAAACAGCTTCTGTTTTATAGAATGCAGTATGCACTGCCAATGCAAACTCAATACGTATAGACTACATCTTTGCGTAACAAGTTTGTGTCACAAATAACGTTAGCTCTGCAACATTAACATTAACCTGACAATAATAACAGCAATGTTTGATGTCCACCAGCTTGTGAGTTTTTACGTTATCTCTGTATTTTAACAGTTTTCCGGTTTCTGTTGTGCTGTCCTCTCGTCTCGTAACGTTAACGTTAGGAAGTTTGAGTGAAGCAACTCTACCAGCCACTTGCATTTTCATATTTTACCAGCATTTGGGTGGTGGCTGGTACTAATTTTGTGCCCTGCTCATTCATAGCTCAAGTCAAGTGTTAGCTTAGCTAGCCATGGTAAAAAAAAACAAAAAAAAATTGATACCATTGCTCGCTGAAGTTATTCAAGATTTCAGTTATGTGTTTAATCGGCATCTGCTCCACTGTCTTGCTTCCTTTTTCCTCATCCCTTTTTGACTTCTAGATAACTTCTTCATTCACTGTCACTGTCAATTTAAGAGAATGTAGGTGAATCATGTGTTTGACGGGAATGGTTCAGACTTCACAGTCACACACTGAAGCATTCCCGTCAGACTTACATGATTCACGTACATTCTCTTGAATGTAGGTTTCACTACGTGAGCAAATCGTCCATATGACATGGGGTCCCTTTAGGGAGGGTTCAATGTCATTGCAAATCGTCTAGTCTCAACACCAGACCCATAAGAGTTCTTACTGCATGCTGCAGAGCTCTCTCTGTGTCTGGCTGGTTATGGGAGGGAACCGTTCACTTGACCAGTGATTGGCCAGTGGTGGATTCAGTCTTCCCCAACGACACGGGAGGTGCAGCCCATTTTTCGAACAGCTCTCTCATCGCCGGTGCTACGACCTGTCACTCATTCAATTTCAACCCGCCATCAAAAACCAGCAGTGGCTGTGAAGTGGCACACACTCATTATGTAGTATGCAGAGCAAACATAATATTTGAGTCTGGGGAGAGACTACAAATCGTCCATTGGTTGTTTAATGGGGAGGGGGTTGTAGTCACTGCTGTGGAGGAAAGTTTGTTAGCCCTCGGGGGCGGGGGGGGGGTGTTAGGGGGGGGGCCTAATGGCCTGGGGGCCCCAAGCAGTTGCCTGCTTTGCCTGTTCACAAGCTGTGCCTCTGCCTGGGACTAAGCAGTGTTGTGCCTGCGTGCGCATGCGCTGTACAGCGGAAGCGTTGTGTTCAGGAAAACAAGGAAGTAACTCGGTGCGGATTTGCTACGAAAATGAACATTTCACATAACTATGGATTATTATTTAATCGTGTGGTGAGTACCTGATGTCACAACATGTGCAGCGCTTTCTCGCGCTGTGTTTTGTTGACTTTGAACGGCGATATCGATACCGATACTGTTGCACCCAGAGGGCGCAGTTTCTCTAGCAAAACTTGGAAAAGTTGCTGAATGGGGCTTTAAAAATTTGTCGAAACGATGAATCGATTATAAAAAAGTTAGAGTAATTTTCTGTTGATTTTCTGTCGACTAATCATTGCAGCTCTACAGAGGTCACAGTGCCCTGACAACAGATACAGACAATATACAGAAGATAAAGGATAAATACAGAAAAATACAGATATACAAAAAGATAATAAAACAAGGAATAACAAGAAATACAAGTATATCACAGACTCAGTTATGTAACCTCTGTGTGTGTGTGTGTGTGTGTGTGTGTGTGTGTGTGTGTGTGTGTGTGTGTGTGTGTGTGTGCGTGTGCGTGTGTGCGCGTGCGTGTGTGTGTGTGTTTGTGCATGCGTGCGCGCGCGCGGGCGTATCTGTGTGTGCGCGTGCGTGTGTATGTATGTGTGTGTGAGATAGAGATACTAAATGCATGTGTGCACTCACAGCAGTGTAAGATGCTCAAGTAGGCCAAGTAGCATTGGTCATGTATTTAGTCAGCATTTTAGAAATTCAGATTGTTTTTGAACGTTGCTGCTAGAGGTTTTATGTAAGCAGGTCCTCACTGACCTGACATTATAAAGCAGAGCTGAATAATCCATGGCATGCTTCCATACAAGTGCTCTCTGTCTCTATTTCTGTCCATCATTCAGTATCTTGTGCTTTCTCTGTCTGTCTAGTGTAGGGATGGGCAACTGGCGGCCCGCATGCGGCCCCCCGCCCTCACTCAGTGCGGTCCTCCACTCAATTTCTTTCTCTTTTTTCTTTTTTTTATGGGGGTCAGGGGGAA
The DNA here is from genome assembly GCF_964638095.1 of Poromitra crassiceps. Taxonomy (NCBI): domain Eukaryota; kingdom Metazoa; phylum Chordata; class Actinopteri; order Beryciformes; family Melamphaidae; genus Poromitra; species Poromitra crassiceps. The sequence continues at coordinate 21,524,233 of NC_139627.1, read as the reverse complement.
AACACAGAAAGCATGTCACATATCTGCCAACAGTTCCGATTTTCCCAGGAGTAGGCTATCACTATTTTTTAACCCTTTCTCCCGCTGTGCTCCCAGTCATTTCTCCCTTTCATAGTGATACAAATCAAATGGCTGTAGCAGACTTAAGCTGTGTTCACACCGAGATATTTATTTTTCGCTCTGTCAACCCTTTGGAATCGCTCTGTCGCTCTGTTTAAATCGCTCATCAACAGGCACACGAATTGACGGACATGTGGGGGCTATAACGTTACGCAATGTCATGATGTTTGTCCACTACGAGCCACCGTAGATGTTTACAAGCTAAGCCTATCAGCTTGCTCCTAATGCGAGCTCCATACCGGTAGTACAGACTTCAATTCATGTCAGCTGTCAGCCTGTCAATGCGGTTTGTTGCCACACAATAAACCAGCGGTTTGTTCCAAGCCATTGTGATCCTTGACTCACTCTCACACGGCAGCCAATCAGCGTTGAATAGCGAGCGACTGATGCCAGCGTATTTTCGCTCGATTTGGGATATTTCATCTCGGGCGACGAGCGTATTTTCTCCTTATCGCTCTGTCTCTGTCGCTCGGATGGCCAGCGATTTTTCTCCCGGGCGAATATACGCTCAATCGCTCGTTTGCATTGACTTTGTATGTAAACTCGATGCCAGCGAAAAACTTTAATAGGTCGGTGTGAACGCAGCTTTACACAGTAGAAATACAAAACAAATGGGTGTAACAGGCTTACAGCACAGTAGTTTTAAAGCCAGAGCGAAATCTCTGGTATCATATAAAACTAGAAGACCTACGTCAGCCATTGGTACCAACCATGTCATGCTAGCTTGTCAGAAAGGGGGATAAATAACGCTACAAATTTGGGCAAATTAGGCCATTTTCAAAGGCGTCCCTTGACCTCTCACCTCAAAATACAGTATCTGAATGGGTTCTATGGGTATCCACGAGTCTCCCCTTTATAGATAAGGTAGCGTTTATTGATAGGGTAGCGTAGCCCAACCCTTAATAAATGCATTTTAGTATGAAAAATTAAAATGTTGGTATAATAAACGTTGATTACCAATATATATTTTGTTCTTTTCATCAAATTGAGGCGAGGGGAAGAAATGTGGCCCTCTCTATCATCAAAGTTGCCCATCCCTGGCCTAGTGTGTCTACTAATGGCTGATGTTGTTGTTGGCACTCACAATAGCTCCTCTCTTCTTCTGCCCCTCCTCTGGCTTTCGTTGACGTGTTAAGTGGTTGTTGAGGTTCAAGGTAAGGCCGCACAACAGTGTCTTCTCCTGTGTCAAACCACCACATTGGGCAAAGAGACAGAGGCCCTGTTCACACCTGGTATTAACATGCATCCTGGGTGATCCGATCACAAGTGGACAGCTCGTCTGTTCACATCTGGCTTTAGAGTGCGTCTCCACACTTGTGATCGCATCTCTCATGTCACATATATTTCATGGCACATATATTACATTTTGGCCATGATACCCAAATAGATTTGTATTTATCAAAGGCCAAAGTGGCCTTGCCCTAAAAATGACTTAATTCCAGGCCTGGATTTTCAACTTTTATTTTAAGTTCTACTTCAGAGAAAGTGATTAACAGTCTAAAAAGGTTCCAAATACTTGTTACGGAGTTTGACAACAAGATGGTCTCGATAGTTAATAAGTATTCAGACCTAGCGTAGGACTAAACATTGATTGAGTGTGTGTGTGTGTGTGTGTGTGTGTGTGTGTGTGTGTGTGTGTGTGTGTGTGTGTGTGTGTGCGTGTGCGTGCGTGCGTGCATGTGCTCCATAGGTAAATGGGCAGCAGAATATGAAGCTAGGAGGCAGTCTGCCCCGATCCAACCCCCCCACCCAGAAACCCCCCAGCCCTCCCAAGACGGGCAAGGGCATCTTAGGGTATGTACCTGGTCTAACACAGTCACAGCCAATAGGGGAGCTTGGTGATCAGCCAATAGAAACACGAAACACAGCCAGCTGGCTCAAAAAAGCGACACACACACACACACACACACACACACACACACACACACACACACACACACACACACACACACACACACACACACACACACACACAGACAGACAGACAGACAGACAGACAGACAGACAGAGACACACACACACACACAGACAGACAGACAGACAGACAGACAGACAGAGACACACACACACACACACACACAGACAGACAGACAGACAGACAGACAGACAGAGACACACACACACACACAGACAGACAGACAGACAGACAGACAGACAGACAGACAGAGACACACACACACACACAGACAGACAGACAGACAGACAGACAGAGACACACACACACACACACACAGACAGACAGACAGACAGACAGACAGAGACACACACACACACACAGACAGACAGACAGACAGACAGACAGACAGACAGACAGACAGAGACACACACACACACACACACAGACAGACAGACAGACAGACAGACAGACAGACAGACAGACAGAGACACACACACACACACACACACACACACACACACACACACACACACACACACACATACTATCTCTGACACACACCTCCATCCTGTGTTGTTTTTGTGTTTCTCTCATGTTAACACATTCACTGCCAACAACGTATGAACACGTTTTCAGAATCCAGCTGTTCCCTGCCAACAACGTGTTTACACGTTTTTGGCATCGATTTTTTTTTTTTGACGGTGGGTTGTGCATCTAAGCCTTTTACATCTCTTATATAATTATTGGAGCCACCGAACGTTTACAACCCATTCCACCGACCCACTAAGTGGCAACAGTGCTCTCCTGGCTAGAGAAAGGAAAGCATTTTTTTAACTTGTCAAGCCATTCTCAGCCCAGCCATTCTCCTTTTCGCGCTGATTGCTGGCGATGCGGGATTGCAAATTTACATAATAGATTCAGCCGATCTACTATGATCGGGTGATAGATTACAGGTGGAGGAACACACTTTGAAACACGCAGCATAAATATGACCAGAATCGCAAAAGCTTCTCTCAACCAAAACTCCAAACGAGCGAGTCCATCCCGACTTCCTCAAACAGCGGCCCAGACATGCAGGCACAGGAGAGCAGCAAAGCACTGACTGGTGACAAGCTTGTCCGCCCACGGAGGGCGGAGTTGAAGCAACTCGAGAGGGAGGGAGAGAGAGAGAGAGAGAGAGAGAGAGAGAGAGAGAGGGAGGGAGAGCGAGAGGGAGGGAGAGAGAGAGAGAGAGCGAGAGGGGGAGGGAGAGAGAGAGAGAGAGAGCCAAAAATGAATGGTTAAAGTGACAGTTCCATCCAATTTCACAAAAAGCCGTTTATCTCTGAATATTCTTTTTCACGCTAAAACCATGCTGTATTCAACTGCTAATGCTTACATAACTACTAACTCTACAAACTAACTCTTTTAGACAGAGAAAGTACACATTCTATTAGTACTTTTGAGATATTGTATGTTCACAAACTCCAAGCTGAAACGAATCCTCGGCTCTTATAAAATGAGCCATAATCCTCAAAAAACGGCTTGGCAGAAGCTACCTACAGCAAAAAAAAACGTCTGGCAGTCAATGTGTTAAGATGCATTATGTGAGTAAATGTTTTGCTTACTGTATTTGTTAGATTTGTCATCTTTTGTTGCCATTTTTATTTGATTCCATTGGGAATATCTGACGTATTCTCCGTGTCTAAAATGTTTCATGTCCACTCTTGTTAATGTGTCACTCATTATGTTGCAGGGTTAAAGAAACAAACATTGAATCTGCTATGAAACACACACATTCACAGATGGACAGGCATCTACACCTTTTCCAGAAACACAAAGCACTTCCAATGTCTAAATTGATGTTCCAGATAATCTATACTGTATCTCTTCAAAATGACGTAATGTAATGTAATGTTCCAGGTTCAATGTTTGCAGTCTCAGTATAGAGGGTATGCACACCCACTGGAACACGCCCCCTCAATCAGGAATGAGTGTCAAATTGAGTGTCAAATTCCTCCCTGAGCAGCAGGTGTCAGTTATCTACTGTAGGCTGATTACTGCATTCAAGCTCAGTCTTGCTGTGACTCAGTGGGCGTGACCCCACAGTGACTTCTGCCTCTGTGACATCACATGCATACCCTCTATTGAGGCTTGAGCATGTTTTTTTGTCAGTGGTTCTCATTCATGTCTGAAAAGCCAAAGTATGAATGGACTTACTGTGAAACAATCCACACGATCAAATAAACACGGCACACCAAATGACGTCACAGTAGAGAGAGTAACTCATGGGAGCTGGTCAAACTGAAATTGCGTTCCAAGTGTATTTTCTTAATGGATTTCCTCCCCTCACACTTTCTTCCCACTTGTACTTGGGCAATTCCCCCTGCTGTCTCGGTTGTTGCTCCACCCCCTCTGCCTAAACAGGCAAATTGTGTCTGTAGGAATGTCTGCCCAAGCCGGAAAAGTGTCAATGTTAAGGCAGCCATTCCCAACCTGTGGGCCGCAAAGATATTGCAAGTGGGCCGTCAAATCATTTGCAAAACATAAATATTTTTGTGATTTATTGTTATTATTATGATTATGATTATCACGAGTATGATTATTATGATTATGATTATGATTATTATGATGATGATGATGATGATTATTATCATTATCATTATTATTATTATTATGAGAATGCATTTTTCCATTGTTGAATGATACTGTTATTTAATTTGTAATCAATTCTTCATTAATTAGTCTATTGAAGACAGCCCCTCCCTTTTAGTTTCTTGTTTCTTATGTGGTGCTGATGGACAGCTCCTTTTTTTTTTTTTTTTTTTTTTAAATAAGAAGTGCTCAAGGAACGTATTATTTTGCCTCCGGACTGTTTACGGTCAGATGTGGGCCACACATGTTTTTGAGATTTTCAAGTGGGCCATGAGTGGGAGAAGGTTGGGAAGTGCTGTGTTAAGGAGTATTTGCAGAGGGGGGCCACATGAGACTTCCATGTTGTTGCTGTCCCCCATCATTCTCTGACCCGAGCCCAGCCCAGGCAGAGACCACAGCACATCTGCATCATGGAGGGGGAGGTAACTGACTCTCGTCTCCTCTGGAAGAACAGAGATCCCTGAGGCACACTGGACCTGGAGGGTGTGTGAGCACAGTGCGTTTCTGTGTGTGTGTGTGTGTGTGTGTGTGTGCGTGTGTGTGTGTGTGTGTGTGTGTGTGTGCGCGTGCGTGTGTGAAACACACTGTGCTGAAAAGGAATAACGTCATGTGTTGTGAAAGCTTGTTGCGTTTACTCACTCTCTAGATCTAGGTCACCCAGCTGTCTCCCTCTCCCTCTCCCTCTCTCTCTCTCTCTGTTCTCCATCTCCCTCTTCCCTTTGGCCTCTGTAAAATTCTCTCTTTCTCTCTTTCCGTCTCTCTCTCCATCTCTCTCTCTTCCCTTCTGTCTCTCTTTGTTAAATTCTCTCTTGCTCTCTCTCTCTGTAGTGATTTCTTAATGAATTAAGATAGTGTATTTATAGCCAAAGTGTTGTACTGCAGTATCCAAATGTTGTGAGCTGAAGTAAAGCTCAAGTAAAGCAGCAATGCGCTGCAGCAGCTCCTCTTCTAGACTCCTACCTACCTTTCCATTTGACCCAGCATATGTACAGCTACATCCTGCCTTACTAAGCACAGGGTCACTCAGGTACCCAGCATATAGACAGTTACATCCTGCCTTACCAAGCACAGGGTCACTCAGTTACCCAGCATATATACAGCTACATCCTGCCTTACTAAGCACAGGGTCAGTTACCCAGCATATATACAGCTACATCCTGCCTTACTAAGCACAGGGTCACTCAGTTACCCAGCATATAGACAGTTACATCCTGCCTTACCAAGCACAGGGTCACTCAGTTACCCAGCATATATACAGCTACATCCTGCCTTACTAAGCACAGGGTCACTCAGTTACCCAGCATATATACAGCTACATCCTGCCTTACTAAGCACAGGGTCACTCAGTTACCCAGCATTTATACCATGGTCTGGGTGAATACTCGATTCTGATTGGCTGCAAGGTGTCCATTATTTTGTGATATTGTACAGTGATAATGGACACCTAGCTAAATGGTCTGTTCACCGTTCATATCAATGCGCCATAGTTTCATCAGTGTTATCAGGAGAGCAGTTTGAGCTCTATACCCCCGTTAAGGGTTAATATGACAATTTTGACAAAAAAATTGACTCGGTCAAAGTAAGTATTTAAATCACCCCTGTGTGCTCAGTTTATCAAAAATAACTCTTATTTACAATTTTGATTTTCGTTTCGGACATTTCTAACCTCGCGTCACCAGGCTCTTCTCGGCGACAAAGGAGATTTCCCTCGGCTCGTGCACGAGCGGGGGCCTTTGACAGAGAGAGAGAGAGAGAGAGAGAGAGAGGGAGAGGGAGAGGGAGAGAGAGCGAGAGAGAGAGAGACAACTCTCTCTGCATGTCACCACAACAGCACACGCAGTGCGAGCCCCCGCTGCTTTGTCACTTCCTGAAACTCTTCGCTCTTAAATGTTAATATACTTGGCCAATACGTATCTATCATACAAAATAAAGCAAGCTGCCAAACGGTAATGTCTTCATTTAATGTAGAACGCAAAACATCGTTAAACCCGCATTCCTGTGATAAAATTAACGTTTGAGTCGGCTTTAAAACGGAGGGTGGTGGAAGTGGGAGGGACTATTTTATTTCGTGGAAGACTGATTTACAGTATGAATAACAGACATTTAGCCATTTAGATTGCTTTATTTATTACACATGGAAATATAAATGACTGGTCTTATTGTTTTGTTGGCAAGTGACCATGGTATAAGCGGGTTAATGCCCTTCGAGGTGTACATTATCACTTTTTAAGGGACTTCGCGGAGGCAACCATCCTCGGCTTCGCCTCGGACGGTTCACGCCTCTCGCGTCGTCCCTTAAAAAGTGATAATGTACACCTCGTCGGGCATTAACCCTTACATATACAGCTACATCCTGCCTTACTAAGCACAGGGTCACTCAGTTACCCAGCATATAGACAGCTACATCCTGCCTTACTAAGCACAGGGTCACTCAGTTACCCAGCATATATACAGCTACATCCTGCCTTACTAAGCACAGGGTCAGTTACCCAGCATATATACAGCTACATCCTGCCTTACTAAGCACAGGGTCACTCAGTTACCCAGCATATAGACAGTTACATCCTGCCTTACTAAGCACAGGGTCACTCAGTTACCCAGCATATAGACAGTTACATCCTGCCTTACTAAGCACAGGGTCACTCAGTTACCCAGCATATATACAGCTACATCCTGCCTTACTAAGCACAGGGTCACTCAGTTACCCAGCATATATACAGTTACATCCTGCCTTACTAAGCACAGGGTCACTCAGTTACCCAGCATATATACAGTTACATCCTGCCTTACTAAGCACAGGGTCACTCAGTTACCCAGCATATAGACAGTTACATCCTGCCTTACTAAGCACAGGGTCACTCAGTTACCCAGCATATATACAGCTACATCCTGCCTTACTAAGCACAGGGTCACTCAGTTACCCAGCATATAGACAGCTACATCCTGCCTTACTAAGCACAGGGTCAGTTACCCAACATATAGACAGCTATCCTGCCTTACTAAGCACAGGGTAACTCAGTTAACCAGCATATATACAGCTACATCCTGCCTTACTAAGCACAGGGTCACTCAGTTAACCAGCATATACAGTTACATCCTGCCTTACTAAGCACAGGGTCACTCAGTTACCCAGCATATATACAGCTACATCCTGCCTTACTAAGCACAGGGTCACTCAGTTACCCAGCATATAGACAGCTACATCCTGCCTTACTAAGCACAGGGTCACTCAGTTACCCAGCATATATACAGCTACATCCTGCCTTACTAAGCACAGGGTCACTCAGTTACCCAGCATATGGACAGTTACATCCTGCCTTACTAAGCACAGGGTCACTCAGTTACCCAGCATATATACAGTTACATCCTGCCTTACTAAGCACAGGGTCACTCAGTTACCCAGCATATAGAAAGCTACATCCTGCCTTACTAAGCACAGGGTCACTCAGTTACCCAGCATATAGACAGCTACATCCTGCCTTACTAAGCACAGGGTCACTCAGTTACCCAGCATATATACAGCTACATCCTGCCTTACTAAGCACAGGGTCACTCAGTTACCCAGCATATAGACAGTTACATCCTGCCTTACTAAGCACAGGGTCACTCAGTTACCCAGCATATAGACAGCTATATCCTGCCTTACTAAGCACAGGGTCACTCAGTTACCCAGCATATAGACAGTTACATCCTGCCTTACTAAGCACAGGGTCAGTTACCCAGCATATAGACAGCTACATCCTGCCTTACTAAGCACAGGGTCAGTTACCCAGCATATAGGCAGCTACATCCTGCCTTACTAAGCACAGGGTCACTCAGTTACCCAGCATATAGACAGCTACATCCTGCCTTACTAAGCACAGGGTCAGTTACCCAGCATATAGACAGCTACATCCTGCCTTACTAAGCACAGGGTCAGTTACCCAGCATATAGGCAGCTACATCCTGCCTTACTAAGCACAGGGTCACTCAGTTACCCAGCATATATACAGCTACATCCTGCCTTACTAAGCACAGGGTCACTCAGTTACCCAGCATATAGGCAGCTACATCCTGCCTTACTAAGCACAGGGTCACTCAGTTACCCAGCATATATACAGCTACATCCTGCCTTACTAAGCACAGGGTCACTCAGTTACCCAGCATATATACAGCTACATCCTGCCTTACTAAGCACAGGGTCACACAGTTACCCAGCATATAGGCAGCTACATCCTGCCTTACTAAGCACAGGGTCAGTTACCCAGCATATAGGCAGCTACATCCTGCCTTACTAAGCACAGGGTCACTCAGTTACCCAGCATATAGACAGCTATCCTGCCTTACTAAGCACAGGGTCAGTTACCCAGCATATATACAGCTACATCCTGCCTTACTAAGCACAGGGTCACTCAGTTACCCAGCATATATACAGCTACATCCTGCCTTACTAAGCACAGGGTCAGTTACCCAGCATATAGACAGCTACATCCTGCCTTACTAAGCACAGGGTCAGTTACCCAGCATATAGGCAGCTACATCCTGCCTTACTAAGCACAGGGTCACTCAGTTACCCAGCATATAGACAGTTACATCCTGCCTTACTAAGCACATGGTCACTCAGTTACCCAGCATATAGACAGCTACGTCCTGCCTTACTAAGCACAGGGTCAGTTACCCAGCATATAGACAGCTACATCCTGCCTTACTAAGCACAGGGTCAGTTACCCAGCATATAGGCAGCTACATCCTGCCTTACTAAGCACAGGGTCACTCAGTTACCCAGCATATATACAGCTACATCCTGCCTTACTAAGCACAGGGTTACTCAGTTACCCAGCATATAGGCAGCTACATCCTGCCTTACTAAGCACAGGGTCACTCAGTTACCCAGCATATATACAGCTACATCCTGCCTTACTAAGCACAGGGTCACTCAGTTACCCAGCATATAGGCAGCTACATCCTGCCTTACTAAGCACAGGGTCACTCAGTTACCCAGCATATAGGCAGCTACATCCTGCCTTACTAAGCACAGGGTCACTCAGTTACCCAGCATATAGGCAGCTACATCCTGCCTTACTAAGCACAGGGTCACTCAGTTACCCAGCATATATACAGCTACATCCTGCCTTACTAAGCACAGGGTCACTCAGTTACCCAGCATATATACAGCTACATCCTGCCTTACTAAGCACAGGGTCACTCAGTTACCCAGCATATATACAGCTACATCCTGCCTTACTAAGCACAGGGTCACTCAGTTACCCAGCATATAGACAGTTACATCCTGCCTTACTAAGCACAGGGTCACTCAGTTACCCAGCATATATACAGTTACATCCTGCCTTACTAAGCACAGGGTCACTCAGTTACCCAGCATATATACAGCTACATCCTGCCTTACTAAGCACAGGGTCACTCAGTTACCCAGCATATATACAGCTACATCCTGCCTTACTAAGCACAGGGTCACTCAGTTACCAAGCATATAGGCAGCTACATCCCGCCTTACTAAGCACAGGGTCAGTTACCCAGCATATAGGCAGCTACATCCTGCCTTACTAAGCACAGGGTCACTCAGTTACCCAGCATATAGACAGCTATCCTGCCTTACTAAGCACAGGGTCAGTTACCCAGCATATATACAGCTACATCCTGCCTTACTAAGCACAGGGTCACTCAGTTACCCAGCATATATACAGCTAAATCCTGCCTTACTAAGCACAGGGTCACTCAGTTACCCAGCATATATACAGCTACATCCTGCCTTACTAAGCACAGGGTCACTCGGTTACCCAGCATATAGACAGCTACATCCTGCCTTACTAAGCACAGGGTCAGTTACCCAGCATATAGACAGCTACATCCTGCCTTACTAAGCACAGGGTCAGTTACCCAGCATATAGGCAGCTACATCCTGCCTTACTAAGCACAGGGTCACTCAGTTACCCAGCATATATACAGCTACATCCTGCCTTACTAAGCACAGGGTCACTCAGTTACCCAGCATATATACAGCTACATCCTGCCTTACTAAGCACAGGGTCACTCGGTTACCCAGCATATAGACAGCTACATCCTGCCTTACTAAGCACAGGGTCAGTTACCCAGCATATAGACAGCTACATCCTGCCTTACTAAGCACAGGGTCAGTTACCCAGCATATAGGCAGCTACATCCTGCCTTACTAAGCACAGGGTCACTCAGTTACCCAGCATATATACAGCTACATCCTGTCTTACTAAGCACAGGGTCAGTTACCCAGCATATATACAGCTACATCCTGCCTTACTAAGCACAGGGTCAGTTACCCAGCATATATACAGTTACATCCTGCCTTACTAAGCACAGGGTCAGTTACCCAGCATATATACAGCTACATCCTGCCTTACTAAGCACAGGGTCACTCAGTTACCCAGCATATATACAGCTACATCCTGCCTTACCAAGCACAGGGTCAGTTACCCAGCATATATACAGCTACATCCTGCCTTACTAAGCACAGGGTCACTCAGTTACCCAGCATATATACAGCTACATCCTGCCTTACCAAGCACAGGGTCAGTTAAACCCCCCCCCCCCCACACACACACACGCGCGCAGTGACTTCACCAGATTGTGATTTCCTCCTTGAAGCACCTAAGCGGAGGAGTATAAAAAACCAATGGTTTACAGTACAGTATTTACTGTACTGTTACTAGTTACTAGTACCATTACTATTCCACCTGTGGGCAGGCTTGCTCCTGATTGGTTACTGAGCTCTGTCAATTACTTTTCTGCTGTGCCGCCTTCTTCCCTCTTTGCCAGCAGGTTGACAACCTCGAGTCGTCATCAGTTATGAAAAAATTTACCAAACTTCAAATAAAATCATAAAGTTGACTTACCATAAAGCATAATAATTTATCTATTATCAAAATTCTGAGAATAAGCTCGGTTTATCCTCATTAACAGTATGGACAGTGCAAATGGAGAGTTCAGAACAGTGGAATGGGAATAGATGATATACCATCAAAAACGATACTTACTAAAAGTGATCATTATAAGATCATTATAGTGTAATTGCGTGTTTCTCTTCAGCAAACGGCTTTTAATTTCAATGAAATACTGCTGTAAATCATTGCACTGTATCCTGTGAAATACTGTAGAAGAATGAGGAGGCTAAACAGAGGCACTTCATGGCTAAGACAGACGGGGGGCCAGACGCAGCAAGCCGACAGATGGCTGTCAGCAGTGTCTGGGCCGTTGGTGAGTGTCTGTCGGCCAGTCTTTGTGGTGTGTGCCGCACCGTTGGCTCTAGTCGGCCTTGACGGTGGCTTTTCGGCCGATTCTACACGTTGAATCGGCGTCGGTGAGAGAAATCACTCTGATTGACTGGTCAACTGTTCGCAAAGCGGTGCAGGAGAAAAACACAAAATGTTCTTAGCATTTTTCAACTTGATCCTCTCTTATTATTTCAATACACACATATTTTCACAACAACGTTGTGGCCTTCAGGAAAGCTCCTTGAGCCTGTCTCTGCATGATATCACCCATTTAGTGACATTTCCCCTTATTTTTCACCTCCGCCTCTTCCTTTCTGCTTCCACAAGCAAAAGACAAGACAAGGGTTGACAACGCCAGTGCCATTTGCAAGTTTTTATCAGACCTACAGTATTCTCGATTAGAACTTAGCTGTATTACGAAACCGTTTAAGTCCTGAGCGAGAGTGGTGTGAAAATGGTAGGCAACTGTTGCTTTGTTTCATGTATCTGGTTTGTGTATATCGGCAGTCCTCCTACAGTAGGTCTCACACAGGCGCAGAACGTACTGTATGTGCTAGTTGACTGTAGGCTGTAGTCTTTGCGGTGTCATCAAGTACAACTTTTTGGCCCCGACACAGGAGACATGAGACCACGCAACCGTGTGTGTCCCGCTGTGTCCCAGGATTTAGGTTCAGCTGTTCCACCCGTCACAAGAAGTCAACGGTCTTCAACCTCTCTCGCATGGAACTCCTCTCTCGCATGGAACTCCTTCTCTCTCGCATGGAACTCCTTCTCTCTCGCATGGAACTCCTTCTCTCTCGCATGGAACTCCTTCTCTCTCGCGCACTTTAACAGTCCTTCAACATCCCTTGTGTACATTTGTTTCCTCTTGCAATCTTTACTTTGGCTTTTGTTCAGTTTGGCACCTCATAATTCAATAGATAACTGTTGGTGGGTTAGTGTGTAGTTACAAGCCCAGGACTCACACAGACGCAGCTATCTCCTATCCAAGTTGGGGCAATTGTGTACATGTGTCTAATGGTGTGTTTGTGTGCATGTACTGGTATGTGTGTGTGTGTGTGTGTGTGTGTGTGTGTGTGTGTGTGTGTGTGTGTGTGTGTGTGTGTGTGTGTGTCGCTTGTTTGAGCCAGCTGGCTGTGTTTTGTGTTTCTATTGGCTGAACACCAAGCTCCCCTATTGGCTGTGCCAGCATTGTGTTCTGCTTGCCGTGTGTTCAGGAACTCTCACGCTGTGCTACCTGCTGACCGCTCGGCTGTTCCAACACACTGCAGCCCTCTGGGACATGCTTGTGAATTAGGGCTATACAAATAAACTTGACTTGACTTGACTTGACATTTTCATTGGGTGACATATTGCTCTCCAACAGCGGAGAAGATGCTGAAAATGCTACAAACTAAAACTCATAAAAACACCACAAAATGCAGATTAAGATAACGTTGAATTAAATTAAACGTAATCCTCCCCATGGGGCAACTGGGCAGCAGCAAATACCAAAAGGATAATGAAATATAGAATATTAGTAAGAGTAGAGTCAGTGGGTGCTTTGTGAGCAGATACTCCAATGACAATTTCAAGTAGATGTGTGAAAGTGTGGAAAAGTCTGGATTACAACATAAAGAGGAGGTGCAACAGACAGCAGAAGAGAATACAAATTGCCAAAATCTCGAAATAGTGATATTGTGTGTTGCCGCCACCTGCTTGTGTTTACAATGTGGCTAAATAAATATGTTGCAATATTTGACGGCTATACCTATAGCATAAACAGACAATGGATATTAACATACCAAATACTTACTAGGTCTATCTGCAATACATTTTAAGTTGCATTTTTCCTTAACTGCACAGTTAAACAAAATTGAGGGAACAAATTTGATCTTGTGCACGAATGGACTAAAACATGTGCATATTACAGTAAATCGTGGACTCAATATAACACTTTTCCCTCCAAGTTGACACTCCAGCTGGGCTCCATAACAAGCAGCTTAGCAATGAGTTGGAACCAAGCTGTGGTCAAAAGACCAAGTCCTTCTGTCATTACACACACACACACACACACACACACACACACACACACACACACACACACACACACACACACACACACACACACAGGAAGCACACAGACACACACAGGTATATGCAAACACAACGCACGCACATACACAGCTTAGTGGTGGGTTGAAGCCATACACACACACACACACACACACACACACACACACACACAGTAAAATGTGCTTTCTTTGTTATCCTAATCAGCTGTTTTTGAGGTGACTGTGGTGTTGTGTCACTCATTTGTGTTTTTCGCTCTTGTAAACACGTTTTCAAGGTTTTACCCGATTCTGTCATATTTCCACGATTTGAATGTTGAAAACAGAAAAAAAGTGTGAAATGTGGGACAAAAATCGCAGACAGACAAACAGACACAACCTACTTACTCCCTTTTATATGAAGAAGTAATAATGGAATTATATTTGTGTGCCGTGCTCCTTTGAAACTCATGACCTTCTCATGTCACAAGTAATTTAATTCGATTTTAATTCCCTATGGCCTCACAGAACAGAACAGCAGAACAGTTGATACAGTACTAAAAATACACCAACTGTTGTGCTTGCTGTAGGGCAGGCAGTCAGGAGGCTGTGGGCAGCAGCAGAGCACCCTCTGGTGGCTGCTGGCACTAAGCACCAACACATACACATACCGTACTGCCCATTATTTGTAGCCTGGTAAACCATGTGATCAGGTGAAGTCACATTCTGTTTGGTTAGAGCGAAACATACTGTAATGTTTGTTTTTTCTATATTGCTCTACAGCTGTAGAGCAGGTGAGGGCCAGACTCTCACTGAAGTGAGGGGAGGCTGAGCAGCGAGACTATGTGAACCATGTCCCTTACAGGATGCGCTCCCCCTGCAGGACACTGGAGGCGCTGCTTAATGACACAGACACCAGAAACAGACATGTCTCCCTGTAACTGTAACATAACCCTCTTCCCACCCTCACTTCTTGCATGTGCAGGAAGAACTCCCCCTACAGGACACTGGAGCCGGTGCGCCCACCTGTCGTGCCCAACGACTATGTCTCCAGCCCAACCAGAAACAATATGGCCGCCGGGCAGCTTCCCAGTCCGGCACGCACGGCCACTCTGAACCACCGGCCCCGAACATACAGGTAGCCGGGTTCAGGTCCAAACACTGCTGGATGAAAGCAGGGACAGACTGCCTGTGTCTCCTCAGTAACATCCTCCCATCCTCACAGCATTGACTGACCAGTTTTCTCCTCATTCTCTCATTTTTCTCAGTCATTGCTTTGCTTCTCTCCTCCAAAGCCCAGCTTCTGGGTTTTGTTGCTTCTCTCCTCCAAAGCCCAGCTTCTGGGTTTTGTTGCTTCTCTCCTCCAAAGCCCAGCTTCTGGGTTTTGTTGCTTCTCTCCTCCTAAGCCCAGCTTCTGGGTTTTGTTGCTTCTCTCCTCCAAAGCCCAGCTTCTGGGTTTTGTTGCTTCTCTCCTCCTAAGCCCAGCTTCTGGGTTTTGTTGCTTCTCTCCTCCAAAGCCCAGCTTCTGGGTTTTGTTGCTTCTCTCCTCCTAAGCCCAGCTTCTGGGTTTTGTTGCTTCTCTCCTCCAAAGCCCAGCTTCTGGGTTTTGTTGCTTCTCTCCTCCTAAGCCCAGCTTCTGGGTTTTGTTGCTTCTCTCTTCCTAAGCCCAGCTTCTGGGTTTTGTTGCTTCTCTCCTCCTAAGCCCAGCTTCTGGGTTTTGTTGCTTCTCTCCTCCTAAGCCCAGCTTCTGGGTTTTGTTGCTTCTCTCCTCCTAAGCCCAGCTTCTGGGTTTTGTTGCACTCTGGATGAGAAAAGAAGAAACATTTTGAAATCAGCTATTAATAATTTTGAGTTTTGCATTACACTGTACATGTCATTATTTTCATTTTAAGTTTAAAGCTTTAAAAATAACACAAAAAAAATCAGTCTGTAATATATTTTGTGCTTGATTGGAGGGAGAAAAAAAACATATGTAAAAACCCTGAAACCCAGAACGTGTGGTAGCAAAGATCACCTCCACTGTCCAATCACAGCTCTGCTGCAGAAGGTTCTAGAACCATTCTATCCAATCACCAGCTTCGCTTCTGCCACTCTGGAATCTCTGGCCAATCAGATTTTGTGTTCTGCTTTTTCCATCCAGCTTCCTACTAACCGACTCACTGCTGCCACTCAGTAGGGAATTCATACCCAGCTGTCTGACTATCTGTCTGTCTCTCCGTCTGTCTGTCTGTCTGTCTGTCTGTCTGTCTGTCTGTCTGTCTGTCTGTCTGTCTCTCTCTCCGTCTGTCTGTCTGTCTGTCTGTCTGTCTCTCTCTCCGTCTGTCTGTCTGTCTGTCTCTCTCTCTCCGTCTGTCTGTCTGTCTGTCTCTCTCTCCATCTGTCTGTCTGTCTGTCTGTCTGTCTCTCTCTCTCCATCTGTCTGTCTGTCTGTCTCTCTCTCTCTCTCCGTCTGTCTGTCTGTCTGTCTGTCTGTCTCTCTCTCTCTCTGTCTGTCTGTCTGTCTGTCTGTCTGTCTCTCTCTCCGTCTGTCTGTCTGTCTGTCTGTCTCTCTCTCTCTCTCCGTCTGTCTGTCTGTCTGTCTCTCTCTCTCTCTCCGTCTGTCTGTCTGTCTCTCTCTGTCTCTTTCTCTCTCCGTCTGTCTGTCTCTCTCTCTCTCCTCTACTATTAGTTGTGTTACTGTCATTTTTCTCTCTCCCGTCTCTCAAAGTCAAAGCCTTGACTTCCAGTTGATGTCTAAACTTTATCGTCACTGACAGTGCGTTGATCATCCTGCTGTGTGTGTGCATGCATGTTTGCATATGTGTGTGTGTGTGTGTGTGTGTGTGTGTGTGTGTGTGTGTGTGTGTGTGTGTGTGTGTGTGTGTGTGCGTGCGTGCGTGCGTGCGTGCGTGTGTGTGTGCACTGCAGTGGCAGCAGTGGAGGCAGTCACCTCAGCAGCAGCAGCCGCAGCAGCAGCAGGGAGAACAGCGGGAGCGGCAGCGTGGGCGTTCCCATCGCTGTGCCGACGCCCTCGCCACCCGCAGCCTTCCCAGGTGACACACACACACACACACACACACACACACACACACACACACACACACACTTCTTTTCTTTCCTCTTAATTTCCCTCCTTCATCTGTTCATCCCTTCCTCCCTTCCTTGTCTCCTCCCTTTCCGTTCACTTGCTCCCAAGCGGCAACCTCCATCTTGGAAAAATGAAGTCAACGCAGAAGTGCCAAAAGCTGCAGTTCCTTGAATGGCCAGTTGAGGCTGGCTGCAAAAATGCCCAACGTTACAGCAGAAATAAACATGTTTACAGCCTGGTACAAACAAACAAAAAGTTTTGGTGTCTATAGCTAATTTCACCATTTATGACAAATGTACGGGGGTGAATTTTTAAATAACTCGCATTTATAAAGTCTATGGCTGCAAAAAGAAGTCTGATTGTATGGAAGTCAATGGGGAAATGACCCTACTTCTTACTTGATTTATGACATCAGTAAACACTTTCCTAATGAGTCTATGGTCTCAATCACTAGTTTCAAGTCTTCTTCAGTACACCATGATGTTCATTTGGTAAATGATGGTCCCATTTAGAGTAATTAGATAATAAAGCAGACTATGCTTTGGGGGCATGATTGACAGCTCACCATTCACAGACCAATTAGCAGGCAGTTCTGTACTATGGCTAACAAAAACAAACAAAAACATGGTGTCATGGTGGCTACTGTACGTCCATATATTTTATACAGTCTATGGTCCCTCCCCTTTTCCTTTCTTTTCTCCTTCCCATCTGCTGTCTTTTCTTTCCACCTTACCTTCCTTCCCTATGTGCTTCCTTCCATCTTTCCTTCCCCCTCCACATACACAAACATACATACACACACACCTACACACACACACACACACACACACACACACACACACACACACACACACACACACACACACACACACACACACATACATGAACAAACATGCATGTACGTAAATATACATCATTTTGTCTGTCAGATATTTGAGGATGTTCCAAGTAATTATTTTACTTGAAATATTTATGATTAGCAGTGGAAACTTGCCTGCTTTTTCCTTCTTTCTTTCACTCCTTCCTTCCTTCTTTCCTTCCTCCCTCCCTCCCTCCCTCAAGCAGTTTCTCCAACTGCTGGACCAGCTGGCTCCTCCTCCTCTGCTCCTAACTCTTCCCCCTCCCCTCCCTCCACCTCCTCGTCCAGCGCGACCTTAACGCAACCAAACTCCCCCTCACCCCCCGGCTCCTCTCCCCCTCCACCCACTCAACCAAACTCCCCCTCACCCCCCGGCTCCTCTCCCCCTCCACCCACTCAACCAAATGCACCCGTCGACACCTCCCCGCCGCTTAACCCTGCCCCCGACACGTCTGCGGTCCAATCGGCCACCTCTTCCGGGGAGTCATCGCCGCTCCTTCCCTCCCCTCCTCTCTCCTCCTCTTCCTCCTCCTCCTCCCCCGCTGAAGGTGAGTGTCTCCTCCCTTCCGTCCAGTAACTCCGCCTCCATCACCTCCATCAATCACCAACTCCACCAAGCCTTCCTTTCACCTTTCCCCTCACACCAAACCTACAATTTCGCCTCTGAACTGTAGAACTTGTGCTCTTCTCACTGTGGGTAAATGGTATATTTACTCATTTATCGTTTTTTCCAGTTGTAGTTTGTAGCTTTCTGAATGTGCTAGAATAATATAGCTGACAGAACCATGTGCAAGAATGCATGTGCAAAAGTGCATACAGCCCATACAGGTCAGTTCTTGTTGTAAAGCCTGATGGCTACTGGCACAAAGGACTGTCCCAAGTGCTTTATGGTGTGTTGAGGGGAATAAGTCTGTGACTAAATGTGCACCTCATCCCCTCATCCCATTCTCTCTGTCTATCGCTCTCTCTCTCCTGTCTTCCCTGTCTCTCTTTCCTGTCTCTCTCTACTTGTAACTGTCAAATGCAAAGTGCCTATAAAAGAATCTTAAAATATAAAACTCATCAAAATTGTGTTACAATTAGACCAACCCCCGGTTCTGTCCTAGGTGGTATGGTCTCTCAGTTCTACAGTATGAACCGGCCTCAGCCCAGACTGCAGGCTCCCCAGGTGGGCGGGTCCCTGCCATACCGCCGCCCCCCTTCTGTGACCGGGCAGCCAATCACACCGCAGAACCAGATCAACGGTGGGCCTTACTACAACCAAAGCCCAGGTACCTACTATAACACTAACAATAGACAAATGGCTTTAAGAGATTGAGAAACACAGAACATTCAGTCAGGTGGTCGAGACTGGACTGGTAGTGTACAGTATGTATTCCCAATGTTTTTTTTACATCAAGAACCCTAATCTAGTCCACATTGGAGCCACGGACCACCATATGATGAGACTTGGAGGCCATTTACACTTGGCACTAACATGCATTTTTTCTGTGATCAGATTGCAATTGGATAGTGCTTGACCACTTGAAACTACAGGTGTAAACACCCCCAAGATGCATACTTGCACTAAGTTGAATTCCTCATTTGTAATCTAATTACTTACTGTGGCTATTAAAGTGAATCTTGAATCTTCTTGAAGACATAACAGATGAAGAAGGGGTGTGGTTAAAAAAAAAAATCTATAACAAATTAAATTAGTTATTGATTTTTTTCCCCTCAAATTTTGAGAACTTTCATTTCAAGTTTTTTCTTGGGAAGACATACGAAGGTTAAAGGAGAATTTCGGTTTTTTACACCACGGTCCTCATTTCCAGCTTAAAATATTATGTTTTACTCACCAAAATAGTTTGGCTTCATTCGGATGCCCACGGAAGATTTTAGCTCCGAGTAGTCTCCTCAAACAGGCTATAACGAGAGCCTGCGGCCAGTGCGGGGCATGCTGCACACGCTCTCTAAATGACACTTTTTCTGTCAGATCACGGTTCATTATGGTTGTAAATATAATTATTTAGCTAATAGCTAGAAGCTAAGCTAACATCAACACAGCAGTCGGCGTTGATCTGCCCCGGATGGGGTTACAGTGCGTATCTTCCCCCTTCTGTGGTTCTTCTGAAGAAGTGTGGTTTCACAGGGGGAAGATGGGCACTGTAACTCCATCCGGGGCAGATCAACGTTGACTGTTGTGTTGATGTTAGCTTAGCTTCTAGCTATTAGCTAAATAATTATATTTACAACCATAATGAACCGTGATCTGACAGAAAAAGTGTCATTTAGAGAGCGTGTGCAGCATGCCCCGCACTCGCCGCAGGCTCTCGTTATAGCCTGTTTGAGGAGACTACTCGGAGCTAAAATCTTCCGTGGGCATCCGAATGAAGCCAAACTATTTTGGTGAGTAAAACATAATATTTTAAGCTGGAAATGAGGACCGTGGTGTAAAAAACCGAAATTCTCCTTTAAGAAAATACATAAGAACTGTTTTTGAGAATAGCATTATTTCATATTTTTTCTCTTACTAGGAATCTCGCGTGTTACGCGCGCTCGATTCCTAGGGTGGAGACTCTGGAGCTGATGCGTCATGGCTGCAGTTATGGATATCTCCCACTCCGCGGGCTCCCAAAATCATGACAGACAGACAGACAGACACCGTCCACCCACCTAGGCGCCATCGTGCAAGTTGCTCAAGTGACATGACTGATGACATCACAACTGCCTGAGTGACATCACAGTTCGATCACTGATGACATCAAGGATGCCAACTGCCATAAAACACCAAAAAGAAGAAGACCCAATTTTAACTAAAGAGACTAAAGTTATGAAAAAATGTCACTTGATCAACCCACCCCCCTTTCTTTAAGAAGCTTTTGTGAAATCAGGCCTCTGAATCCTAAAAGATCATGGTCTGGATATTTGACGATACATAAAAGGGGCGGCTGTGGCTCAGGAGGTAGAGCGGGTCATCCACTAATCAGAAGGTTGGTGGTTCGATCCCCGGCTCCTCCAGTCCGCATGTCAAAGTGTCCTTGGCCAAGACACTGAACCCCAAATTGCTCCCGATGGCTGTGCCAGCACCCTGCGTGGCAGCCTGCCACCCTCGATGGGTGAATGTAGGCACATTGTAAAGCACTTTGGATAAAAGCGCTATATAAATGCAGACCATTTACCATTTACCAAAAGGTCCAGTGTTGCACTAGAGGAAGACAGGATCTGCTTGATTTTCTTAAAAACTTTACTAGGTAAGATTTTCATAATAAGATCGAGTCTTCTCGTTCTAAATTACTAAAGTAGGTCTTGCAGCAGCAGAGACAGACTCAACTGTACAGGTTAACACTCTCTTTTGGTTTCCTTCCATATAACGCATCACAGACTGGCTACAGTGCACGGTTAACTGACCTCACTGTGCAGGATTTTAAAGTTCAAACATCTTTCAAACTGTTACGTCTTCTTGCTGCCACTTGGAGCTGCCAACGCGCAAAGTTGCTGAGTGCAGCATAGATGACATTTTATCTCTCTATTTCAGTCTGTCTCATTCTCTGTTTGTGTGTGTGTTTGTGTGTGCACAGCCTCCCCCCCTCCGCCCTCCCTCCTCCAGTTCACTCCCCAGCTTCCTCTGATGGGCTTCGTTGCTCGAGTTCAAGAGTCCAGTAAGTAGTGCCATAGATATTGTGTGTGTTTGTGCATGTTGCTGATATAGGTATTGTCTGTGGGTTCAGTTGGCAACATGTTTTTAAGTGGTGCAGCCACTTCTATAAGTGACATGTGTGTCCTTCTGTCCGTTTGAGCTGAGATGTGCGCAAAAGATGTAGACTAGGCCCCTCCCCCTGGCTCTACAAGGAAGCGAGAGTGGACACAGAAAGCGCCATGGCTCAAAGCCGGTGAAACACGCATGCATGCATGCACGCACGCGCACGCACACACACACACACACACACACACACACACACACACACACACACACACACACACACACACACGTGTGTGCACGCACACAGTGCCAAAGAGAGGGGTGGGGGAGAAGAGCCCGACCTGTGCAAAAACCTGCACTGCTTACTTCAACACCTGTTGGTGTGATTTTTTATTTTATTTTTGCAGGCACCATTATGAACGTTTGCTTGTGTTGTTTTTTCTTTTGTAATTGCGTGTGTATGTCTGCACCTGGCTTCCTCTACATTAGTGTGTGTGTGCGTGCGTGTATAGCACTTTGTCAACTCTAGGGCTATGCAAATAAAGTTTATTACATGTGTCGTGTGTACAGGACGTGTGTACTGTACACCTTGCATGTACTGTAATGTGTACATTACAACATTACATGTGCCTGTCTGTTTTTACCTTTTATCTTCTTCACCCACCCCCAGTCTCAGATGCTCCTCCCCCAGCTGTCGAGAGCCAATCAGAGCCTGAGGAGCCCCAGCCTGCTGCTCAGCCATTGGAGGATGGACAGGAAGAAGAGGAGTCATCGGTGGTAGAGTACAACGACCCGTACGCTGAGGAAGACCCACCCTGGGCCCCGAGGACCTACCGGGAGAAAGGTGAATACATAATCCAAAACCAGATGTGCACCATTTTGGGAAAATTAGTTACAGTCCAAAATGATTGCTGGCATGAACATAAAGGCTAATATGAGTTATTGATGATCAAGTCCACATCTTTTCTGCCAAGAGCTGTTTTTGAAGATGTTTTCTGTGGGTCTGAAACACTGACTGGTGAATAGAAATGGTATAGAGGAAAAGGAATGCTGCTTTGTGTGTTGTGACTGATAGATTTCTTGTAGTAAGGTTTTTCCAAAAAGGATGTCTAGTGTTTTGGATTGAAGCCCTTCATATATAACATATATCCATGATGTTTAATCACATTTAAAGCAGCTACGAGAACTTTTATGAAAGTCTAAATGTAATACTGATGCCTCACATCTTACCTACGTACATCATTGGTGATGTATACATAATGTAGTTATTTTAAATGCCTGTACTTCCTGTGTTCACGACCGTGTGAAACTGGTTGTAACTTTTGTTTTCCGGCCGGCAAATGAACCAATAACATCAACCTTATGCAGTAAATAAAACTCGATGTTCAAGAAGCCCTGGCTGGACTGTTGCAGCTCGGCCGACCCGCTGGTCACTGCAGGAGGAGACTCGGTGTTCAGGAATTGTAGTCACACTACCACTTTTGTCCACAGGGCCTGCTAAAATCAACACAAAATGAAAGTTCCTCAGTCATAGCTGCTTTAAGTGAGTTTTCAGAATTTGTAGCATAAAGATTTTAATTTGTTTTCACACAATTTTACCAGTGGTGTCAGGGAAGCTTTCACTTATACTCAATGATCAAATCTGATTAGAATTGTTATATATGTATTTGTTTTTTGAAAGCATGTTATTATTAATGATAATAATGATATATTCTTATTAATTGGTACAGAAGCTTTTCCAAAAACCAAACCCTCATTAATATGTAGGTGTGTTGTCTCCCTCTAGTGGTTGCCATCTACGACTATGCAGCCGATAAGGAGGATGAGCTGTCCTTCCAGGAGGGGGCGATCATCTACGTCATCAAGAAGAACGAAGACGGCTGGTATGAAGGAGTGATGAACACCACCACCGGCCTCTTCCCCGGGAACTATGTCGAGTCCATCATGCACTATGCCGACTGACCGCAAGAACAAGAGTCTGCCTTTTAGTTTTAGTTTCAGTTTTCCATCTCTTTGTCCGTGGCCCCTTGTGTCTCTGCAGCTCGTTTTCTTTTGAAATTTTGGCAGCGAGACGAAACAAATCTGAGTCCAGCTCCTGTAACTTTATAGAATATGACAGACTTGTCTGTCTCTTCTCCTGTGGTGTTCATACCAGTTGAGAACACGTGGAGAAAGAGCTGATTATGAGCATCAGGTCATTGTTCTCATCTGGACAAACCAACTGAACTGAAGCAGGAAACACTACAGAGTTCAGAGTAGGGTGTGAAATTTCTGATCGTTTACCCTCTCCCCCCTCGTACAGTCGCCATCTTATGACAGGTTTTGGGTTCAATCCCATATTTTAATCAACCAGATTCAATGGAAGCTATGCAAGAGTCAGTTGTGCACTAAACACTAAGCCAAGCCATAGAACGCCCCCTCCCTTCCATCCTCTCTCATTTTACTGACTGGTTCATGGTTTCTGTTTGGATTGAAGCTCGCACACCGTCCTTGGCATTCCTCGTTGTCACGACAACCTCCTCATGGCATCCATGACTTAAAAACAATAGACCCTTTTCACTGGGGATATTTTGTGTCGAAAAGGCAGGGTAAACACATGTGCAAGCAAAACAGTAATGAGGGTTTCCAGCTTCCAATCATGGAAGTTGGAAACCCTCGTTACTGTTTTGCTTGCACCTGTGTTTACCCTGCCATTTCGACACAAAATGGCCCCCGTGAAAAGGGTCTATAGAGGGTATGCATGTGATGTCACAGAGGCAGAAGTCACTGTGGGGTCACGCCCACTGAGTCACAGCAAGACTGAGCTTGAATGCAGTAATCAGCCTAGATAACTGACACCTGCTGCTCAGGGAGGAATTTGACACTCATTTTGACACTCGTTCCCGATTGAGGGGGCGTGTTCCAGTGGGTGTGCATACCCTCTATTCAGTACTTCAGTGGCGTTGCAGGAAAGTTCAGCTCTCCAAAATCCCTCAACAGGGATGTTCCAAAAGCCGCTAATTTCCCTGTCAACTAGTTTCAATTTATTATAGACTAATCGGCTAGTCTATAAGTAAGAAAACACTCAGAAAACAGTCAAAATTGAGCACAATTTAATCTACAAGGTTTAAAGCCCCATTCAGTAAGTTTTCCAACTGCGCCCTCTGCGTGCATTAGTATCGGTAACGATATCGCCGTTCAAAGTCAACAAAACACAGCGCCAGAAAGCTCTATGTACATGTTGTGACATCGGGTACTCACCACGTGATGAAATAATAATCCATAGTTCCGTGAAACATCATTTTCGTAGCAAATCCGAATCGAGTTACTTCCTTGCTTTCATGCAGACAGCGCTTACGCTGTACAGCACATGCGCGCATCCTTTTCTTTTTTCTTTTTTATTGACACGGGACGCTGGCAGCAAACTGCTTAGTCCCAGTGCTGGCCAATGGAGGGCGGTGTGGGATAAATAAAGCCGAGAGTCTCCCTATTACAAGTCAATCTACCATGTCCTAAGACTAAAAAGCTCTTATATTACAGTAAAAAATGTCAAAAATCTTACTGATTTAAGAGCCTTTAAGAGCCATTTGAAACCGTTAATTACACTCTAAATCGTGTGTGGCACTTTGTGGCCTTTATTATGAACACTGCACATTACAAATCACCGTGTATTCAGGCTCAATAGCCCATTCACTTTTGGAAGCCTTTGCCTTCAACAAAGTTTAATGGAAGCATATTTTGCCAGTCTTTGCCGTGATGAGTTGCTAGTATCTTGTGTGGCTAACACGTTAGCATAGCTAGCATCAGGCCCTGCTGCCCTTGCAGGTTACATCCACATGTCTGTGGATGTGCTGAATGTAGTTACGCATTGCTATAGCTATGGTTGAGTTGTTATGCCAGTTTATTCAGACAGAGCCTACATATAACCTTATTTTCATTTAAATACTGCCAAACTGCACTGGTTTTACAACATGTCATTGACCACTCCATTGACTACAGTCAATGGTCCACTTCCACTAAGGTCGCTTTCACATGGTGAACTCGCTGGTGGACTCGGTGCGATTCGGGGGGGTGAAGTTGCAACATTGTTGCGATTTTCATTTGGTCTGGTTCTCTTTCACACAGCAATTTGTCACAAGGGCACCAAACTTTCTAAACAATGTCACGTGGTCGAAACGGTCACTCGTCTATTGGACAGAATAGAGAAGGGAAATCTCTCCTCTCTTCAGCAGGCTTCTTGACTGGCTGAGGGCTGACTGAACAACACAAGTGAATCCGCAAAACACAAACCATGGAGCAACACCACCTGCGATATTGGGATTTCTGGTTTTACTTTGGTTGTTAATATCAAATAATTATTTAACAAGAATGTGCCCAATATGAGCAACAGATGAGGCAGCAAGCTGTTGAACATTTCATTCTGCAGATGAGAGTAGCCTACGTACCAAAGGAGATAGGCAAGCTGGCCAGCTGCTGAGAAATGTGATGTTGTTATGACGACGTACGTCACGACGCAGCGTGCAGGTACTGTACACGTGTGCACGCCGCAGTGTTTGTTTTGCTCCCTTCTACCGTCTTCTACTCATGATGCACTGCATGAGTGCATCAGATGCACTGGCACTCTTGTGTTTAGTCTGTTTTGCTTTCACACAACAAACGAACTGCGCCAGGGTTCACTTGGAAGCGAACCGAGACCCACGTTTTCAAGCGGACCAGAGTTTGTTTGTTTGTTCCGCCACAGAGTTTGTTTGCGCTTTCACACCATCCCAAACGAACCGCACTGTCCGAGGAAACAAACTCTGGCGCGTTTAAAGCGGACTAAACAGCTTATATTATGTGAAAGCGACCTATTCACATTATCGCTGGTTTGTTTACATCCGGGCATTAGCGGGGAAGGGCTTCTCGCCTACCGTAGTGGCTGGTGGCTGCGTAAAGACGCAATAGTTACCGGTGTTTTACATTGTTCATTTAATTATTAGTTTAACTGACTAGTGTTTTCTGCTGTCGACTAGCGTTTTGTTACCGTTTAAACGTTTAACCGACTAGTCGCGCACATCCCTATTTCCGATGGTCATGACTTTGCACACAACGCAACACCCAAACGGACCAGTCGCTTTGTCCGCAGTTACATCATCTTAACCGGGCACTAACCCATGAAACATGAACCAGCAGTAAGTAAGTACGGTAGTAGGCACCTTCAAGGGTAAAGTTTGTTTTCAATCCTCTTGACCTCCTCTCCTACCTGAAACCAAAGAGATACCCTCCCTCCCTGCCTGCTATCTCTTCTTTCTCCTACTGTTTGAAGACAAGTTGTTTTGCCTCATCTCTCCCCTCCTGCTCTTAACCCCCCCCAATCTCCCCTTTCTCATCTTATGAAGTGTGGGAACAACCAAATGCTGGTATATTTGGTAACTAGCCATCATTTGGAGTGCTATTTTCAGAATCTAGTGGGCTGATAATGAAAGTGGCTAGTGAGTTAGTCTGCTCTACAGGTAAGCAGCCAGTCATTTTGAGTCCTAAACTAGTTTAACCAGCTCAATTGCTGCTGAAATAGTGAACATGGCTGGGGAATTTTGGGATGTAACCAGCTGCTGTGGCCATTTGGAATTTGTGACCCAGGTGACCGCTAGTCCGCTACATCTACCCACTACCATGTCAGAGTATTAGCATTTCCCTGCCTTAACAAAGACTCCCGGCCCTCATCACTGCCCTTCAATGCCCTACAGTTAACTATGAAGTAAAAGTCCAGCCACCTTCCTCCTTCAAGAGCCTCATCTTCCTCGGATCTGTGGATGGAAGGAATAAAGAGAAACAGGAAGGACTGAGCACTCTGTAAAACAAAGGAGACGTGAAAGGAAGAGCTCGCAATGTCTCGTCACATCAACACTAAAGAAGTACAATAGATGAAAGAACTACAGAAAGACTATAAAGAGGATGTCGTACCGCTGTGATGGACGGTAACGGTAGAAATGTTCAGCATTGACGGCTGAACGGTTTTACTGACTTCATGCATCGCTTGTGAAGTTTCTAAGTCGACTCTTGTTTGCTGGTGGCTGCAGGAATGAAGCAAATATAACCTTAATGTTTCCGCATCTACATGTAGGATATTCTTATACATACTGTATTTAACTGTGAAATTAGTTGTGATGACACGTTACTGCAAGATATAGATATAGATATGTGTGTGGGTATATATATATATATATATATATATATATATTACAGTCGCAAAAACCATTCTATTTTTTTATGCTTTACTTTGTGCCATTTTATGAGTTCTGGAGTGCAAATAAAAAAATAAGTTTCCCGTAGACTGGTAAGCTCACAAGAGGCCATCAAACCTCGTCACCATGGCTGTCATCACAATGAAATTTGCAGTGATATAAATGATGGTTCGGCTGATGTTGGTTTGAAGGCTGGTTTTGGGACTGAAGCTGCTGATAGCCGATATTTTGTGCCGATATCCACTGTCTTTAAATTTGACCAGAAGTTTCTTCTTGTCAGGGGGGAGGAGTCTGAAACAACTTTTAGACCCTCATGGGACACAAAAACTCTGCATTGAAACCCACAATATTAATATTAGGATTGATACATACATTGATATATACAAAATGCCTCTTGAGAATCAATTCAGGTTCAGCTCTTCCCATAGACAACCAGTGTAATTTTGAGTAATTCCACCATAAATATGTAATCAACCAAACTCCATCATATCAGGCTGGGCTACATCACATTTTAAATAAAAGACTGATATCGGCACCAGGTATCGGCAAGCTGAAATATCAGTCTAACCCTAATATACAGTATCTATCTTTGAGCATTTTCATTTCTTAGTGGTTTTGCTGCCTCAGTATTGTGAAGTGAAGTGGACCTAACCCAACCACCTGGTGGAGATTTTGTTTGAGTTTACATTGCTGAAACTTTGACTGCATGCTTGATATAACTGATGTTTTTATTACACAATGTTTTAGTATTATTTTTGTATTTGTTATTTCACGTCTTGCTTTACTCTATATTTGACCATTACAGAGGTGTGATGTTTTATTTAGTGGTTTTTGGTTGTATTAGCCCTTTAACAGAGGTCCTGTGTGAACTCAGATGGTCGATGGATATTTTGTGCCATACGTTGTGTGTGTGTGTGTGTGTGTGTGTGTGTGTGTGTGTGTGTGTGTGTGTGTGTGTTGTGTAGTATATTTTATTATGCAAAGCAAACCCAGGATGAACCAAACCTTTCCCTTTGGTTGCCTCTGTTTCATTGCTGGCTGAAGTGACCGTGGACCTGAAAACAGTGTTTCCTTGTGTTTCCGAGTGTTATTAAAGAAGCATTTCACCCTAAAATCAGAGTATGCCAGATTGACACCACTGGTGTGATGTATAACCCTGCACATTGTGGTTATTTTGATATAGCAGCAGTCCCGGTGCCAGACCAGATATCCAGAGGGGGCACAAGCCTTAAGCAGGGGAGCACTGATAAAATGTGTCCCCCCCCCCTTCCCAATAAATTGATGTAAAAAAAGAAAGAAAACAGCTTTACTGCGCGATACGGAGCCAGCACTCCTAGGGGAGAGCAGACCAAGGAACTAACCATTCTACACTAACACGGATATTGATGTAATGGGTATATATACCACTCTCATAACATGTGTGTATCACTTAGGGTGTCGAGTCATAGTCTATTTTTAATTAGTCTTTATTGAATGCTTCAAAACTGCATGTTTAACTAAGAATAGGCTAATGATTATTTCCACCCACCACTAATTTAATTTGGTTAGTTACTTTCATGTCAAAAGTTTGGAAGCAACAAGGCATGCTGGGAGAAATATGCGAATTCCCTCTCATGGAAGTGGGCAGGCACAGTGGAGAAGTGAGCGGGCACTGCCCCCTAGTGCCCGCTCGTGGCGCTGGGGCTGTATAGCAGTACAATGTCTGTTTTCTGAGCTTAATATTTCATGATTCTCTGTTGATCCCAGAGAAGAAAGTTAGCGTTTTTGAGGTCAGGGTCGGCTAGATAACAGCGTCACCTGACACTTGATGCAGGTTGTAGTTTTAGTTTTACAATATTTCTCTGAAACAAATATTCAGTGGGCAGAGCCAAAGAACCACAGTTTTCTGTCTCAGTAACATCAGACTGAAGCTCCGTGAGAAAAACGAGGTAAGAGAGTGAAAATCCTCCCACTCTCATGTCTCTGTGACTTGCAGGAGCCTGGTGGGTGGGGTCAATGTTAACTGTTAATGGCCAAATTATGCTCCATTTTCATACGAATATAAATGCATCCATTTCAAATGATTTAAACTGCCCAGTGGCCACATACCTCTGTGCGTCTTTCACGTTGGTATCATGTTAAGAAATACATCCACTAGTGGGCAGTAGAGAGTCAAATGTGTGAGTGTGTGTGGTACTGCTCCGTTTCATCCGTATCCGTAAGCTTTCAGAAAACACAAAATGAACGCAGCGTACGGACAGAAAGCTCCGTCCGTATGCATATCCGTATTTAACGTTGAGCATAATTGGGCCTTAAGGGGGACTAGATCCCCAGAATTCTGGCAAAAACGGCTGCTGCTTGATAAAAAAAAGCAGATCCCAGCTGCTAGTTTGTTCCAATGCAACACAATTTGACTGCAGGCGCTGTTGTAAAAGAAGCAGAAGAGCGTCTCCTCTTGTCTTCACTATACTCTTTGTCTGATCTCACAACAGAAATAGTGGAAACAGTCAGTTTCTAAGTGGGGTTCGAACCCTTTACTCTGCTCTCCATCTGCAGTGGCTTCCTGTCTGACGAAGCTTTCTACTTTTCCCAGGATTGAAAGCACATTGTCCTTTTTGTAAGAAGGAAATAAGTGAAATTACTAAGTAAATGTTTTAACAGACTCTACTTGTGTCTCTGTTTATTATGCCTAGGCCGGCGATAGCCGTGGCCGGAGGCATTATGTCTTTGGGTTGTTCGTCCGTCCGTCCATACGTACATGGAGATCTGGCACTAAATGTATTTGCTTTGCCTCTGAGGTGCATGTGCGGTACGGCTGCGGGAGCATAGCAGGCAGTCAATAATGGCATTCAACCAGCGGGGGATCGCTCAGAGCTCCATTCTCGTTAACGCGATATCTCAGGAATGCATCGAGGGAATTTCTTCAAATTTGGCTCAAACATCCACTTGGACTTGAACTGATTCGATTTTGTAGTCAAAGTTCAAGGTCACTGTGACTTCACGTCCGTTCCATCAAGGAAGGGGGCAGCGCTAGGTAAAAGGGGCCATAGCTAGTGATAGGATGGTCGTAGACAGTCGGGATTTGAGGGGGGAGTGGCTAAAGGGTGTGGGTGGTGGGAGCATGGATGTATTAATGGATGAGTGTATTACATAGCTACACTATATATATTTGTAATTCAGCAGTTTGATAAGTCTTTATTTTTGGAGGACAGTTAGGACTGTTTTCGGTAACACTTTACAATAACGTACACAAATACTATAGTAGTTACTAGTAAACTAACCATTAACTAATAGCCAGTTAATGAGTAGCTAATGAAAAATTTGGCATTAGTCAATCACTAGTTAATCATAGTTAATGAGTAGGTAGTCATTAGTTAATGATTAGTATCTAATTTCCTGAGTAGAGTAGTTAATCATTACCTAATGATTACTAAATGTCAGCTCGTGAATAGAGTAGTTAATCATTACTTAATGATTCCAAAATGTCAGTGCGTGAATGTATTAGTTAATCATTAGTTAATCATTAGTTAAGGTCACATTGTGAGTATAGTAGTTAATCTTTAGTTCATGATTAGTTGTTAGTTCCTTAGTAGAGTAATTACTCCTTAGTTAATGGTTAGTCAATGGTCAGTTTGGGAGTATATACAGTAGTTAATTGTTAGTTATTCATTACTTAATTACTTAATTATTACTTGTCCATTAGTTACTCTTTTTGTGTACCCTATTGTAAAGTGGTGCATCATACTCAGTAGTTTATGAATACTGAATCATTACTTAATTATTATCTGTCTATTAGTTAGTCTTTTTGTGTACCCTATTGTAAAGTGGTGCATCATACTCAGTAGTTTATGAATACTTAATCATTACTTAATTATTACCTGTCCATTAGTTAATCTTTTTGTGTACCCTATTATAAAGTGGTGCATCATACTCTGTAGTTTATGAGTACTGAATCATTACCTGTCCATTTGTTACTCTTTTTGCACCCTAATATAAAGTGAAAGATATCCTTATCAAATAAACACTCCCTCCAGGTGAGATTCGAACCCTGAACCCCAAGATTGTTAAATTGTAAGTCTGGTTCTCTACCATCTGAGCTAACCAGCCTGTTGCTTGTTGGAGCCATACTATTGAATGTAGAGCAGGAGACCAAGTATTATAGTTTAAAGGTATATTCCACCCAAATACTACTTTCTCTCCAAGTACTTACAATTACTTAGACATAAGTAGTATTTGGCTGAAACATACCTAAGTACTTGGACATGAAGTAGTATTTGGATGGAATATACCTTTAAAACTATAAGTATTTGGAGAGAAGGTAGTATTTGGGTGGAATATATCTTAAAAACTATAAGTACTTGAACAGAAAGTAGTATGTGGATAGGACATAATACTTAGTCTCTGACTCTACAGACCTATAGTATGGCTCTACCAAATAAGAGGCTGGTTAGCTCAGATGGTAGCGAACCACACTTACAATTTAACAATCTTGGGGTTCAGGGTTCGAATCTCACCTGGAGCGAGTGTTTATTTGATAAGGATATCTTTCACTTTATATTAGGGTGCGAAAAGAGTAACAAATGGACAGGTAATCATTCAGTACTCATAAACTACAGAGTATGATGTACCACTTTACAATAGGGTACACAAAAAGAGTAACTAATGGACAGGTAATAATTAAGTAATGATTCAGTATTCATAAACTACTGAGTATGATGCACCACTTTACAATAGGGTACACAAAAAGAGTAACTAATGGACAGGTAATAATTAAGTAATTAAGTAATGAATAACTAACAATTAACTATATACTCCCAAACTGACCATTGACTAACCATTAACTAATGAGTAATTACTCTACTAAGGAACTAACAACTAATCATGAACTAATGATTAACTACTATACTCACAATGTGACCTTAACTAATGATTAACTAATACATTCACGCACTGACATTTTGGAATCATTAAGTAATGATTAACTACTCTATTCACAAGCTGACATTTAGTAATCATTAGGTAATGATTAACTACTCTACTCAGGAAATTAGATACTAATCATTAACTAATGACTACCTACTCATTAACTATGATTAACTAGTGATTGACTAATGCCAAATTTTTCATTAGCTACTCATTAACTGGCTATTAGTTAATGGTTAGTTTATTAGTAACTACTATAGTATTTGTGTACGTTATTGTAAAGTGTTACCCTGTTTTCTTTTCTGTTGCAAAGTTTAATTTCAGTCATACAGTAGAATAACCAATACAATTTTATTAATATTCATATTTCACTGAAAACCAACCAACAGATTTTGGCAGGAAATAACAGTCAAATTGCAGTTAGGGGGGGATGCCTGTACAGTAGGCTATATTAAACATAATATGAGAATCTTAGGAAATATAATTTAATGATGTCAAAGCATTACATTTTCATACATTGTGAATTCATAAAACAATTAGGAAAAGGTCTACTTTTGCAGATTTACATTCTATAGATGGTTTTAACTCGACAACATAAACATTCTAAATTGCCCCAGCTTACCTCCTGTTACAGGGTTTGCTAGTATAATAACTGACACTGACAGTACATAAGCTATAGGTTCCAAACTGTTCCCTATAGCAACACAATTCCGTGAGAACAGTTTATAGGTCAGATTTGGTGAAATGCTCCAGTATAAATCTAATATGTGTCAGTAAAGACAGTAGAGGCAGCCCTACAGTCAAGTTCAGTTTTTGAACAAGATAAAGTTGAGATACAGTACATCCGGGTTACAGGCAGCATTTATTTTGATACACAAATGTATTTGAGTCTTCTTGATTGGTCTTAAAAAGCAGCCCTTCTTCTAAAAACAAAATAAAATCAAGACAAAGTTGGGTCCAGGAGAGTATTTCACTGAATGAGCCGGTCGTGTTGCTGAACAGAACAGGAAAGCCTTGAATATTTCTGTATAGAAATATCTTTGGTGTCCATTCATATTTACACATATCACAGAATTCCATCAAGATGATCTTTTAGCTTGTTACTCTGCAATAGACACCTGACAAATGCAGACATGGGTGCTGGGAGAAAGAGCAATGTGTAATATATATAAGGCTTACAAATTGTTACTCTGCAAAAAAACAGCCATTTTGCTCAAATGTCTTAAGTTGTCAAGATGAAGCAAAATGCAATGACATTAGCTTGCATCAAGTTGTCAAGATGAAGCAAAACGCAATGACATTAGCTTGCATCAGAATGTTGAAAGGGAATTTTATGGGGAGTTAAGCTTCCTTACACCTAAATTCAACATCTAAAATGCGAAAAAACCAATGTAGAATAAGAACCGAATAGTCAATTTTGGTGGAATCCCCTCTTAACATGTTCACAACAGGGACAGAAGTCAGACTCTGCTCTCTGCCTCCACAGACTGTCTACCTAACACAGCTCTACAGAGCATAAACCATGCAGTACAATGCTCTCAAAAAGGAATCAAACAGTAGTAATATAATAATAATGATTCCATTTGTCCAACCGAAACCTTACAATATAATTTTTCTATTAATAAAAAATGTTCACTACTCAACTCCAAACGAACTGAAGGCAGGCAATTCATGAATGCTCCAGTCGTCTTGCACAATCTGTCACTATATAGGCTACTGTCCATAAATATTGGTTTGAGAAAAAATAAAACTTTTGGAAAATGTGAAAACAGATACAGATCTAGTAGTCATGAGAGAACTGTTCAAACTCACACACTAGAAAACCCATCAAAGATCCAAGTGTTTCAATAAAACAACATAAAATAAAATAACACCTCTTGCATTCAGTCACTTCTTCCTTTCAATGCAACCAAACAGAAACCTTCTACAACATTAAGGCCAATTCGATTGGTTTAGTGCAAACATTGGACAGAAGTGGAAAGTGTTTTACTCCAAAATAATTTCACTAGCCGATATCTAGCTGCACTTCAATATGAATGAAGACCTAAATTACTGCTGCAAAAGGATAAAAATGATGAAGAAGAAAGTTTCAACCCAAAACCAGAAATCCAGCATCTGGAACAAGACACACCAACGTAGTTTATTAATATTTTTCAACTATTGAATAATGTATAAAGTGAAATATATATTTATACTGTATCACTATCAACATATTTAAATGTTGCCTAATATTAAAATGTATCATCACTGAGGAGCTGAGCCTGAGTGCGCTACAATAAATAAACAAAAACAGCATGGACATCAATAGGAAAATCTGTTTCTACCTCTCATCCACAATGGAAGGAAATATGTCTGTTAAATTATTAAAACATCAGTAGTATGGGGCCTGTTCCCGCACTACACTGGCAACTCCTAATGACTCAGAGTTCCACTGTAAGACTACATTTAGTCACCACACGACAAGAGTAGCAATCTATTTGAATAAGTTCTGGGTGAGAGACCACAAACAAGGCAGCAGTGAATCTTGACCCTCATGATATACCAATCAGGGACCAATGTCTCCTTGTGTTGACCTGTAGCTGTGACACATGGACCAACAAGTAAACAGATGTTCTAGTGTCCCCTCAGGCCAACCAATGCAATTTTGAAAATTCCATGACACAAGCCATTCCCCAAAAATCCAATCAGAGGCATCCGAAATAAAGGGTGTGACACAACGGACAAGACCAAGGCCGATCCATAACCCCTCCCTTAATTTCATAGTGAGGGAGAAAAATAAGACTTCTCATAACTGGACTTACATTTTCATACATTACTTTTTAAGGCCTTAAATTTAGACAAGAGACCACACTGGGAGGGGGACATCAAAAATGTCACTGCGCTGTAAAACCAAACAAATTTGATGCAATATGTATGTTGCCAAGGTGCAAATGGGACAGAAAATACTGGCTCCGAGCAGCACTCGGAGCTCATGAACACAATGAACATTGTGGGAATCAGAGACTTCCTACATCGTAAAAATGACCAATAAAATATTTTTCTTAAATACTACATCAGTTTAAACACTATTAAAAAAAACTTTCAAATAATATATTTGAACTGTTTAAAGGCGCACTATGCAGCTTTTTCCTAAAAAACAATGTATAGACTCATAAAAAAGAATCCCTCTCGATCATCACTTATGACCCCAGAAGTGTGTGGCAGTGTATTTCTCTCCAGGGAGCCTGCCCTCTGCCTGTATTTTCGTATTGTTTTGGTGATCTACAGAGAGCCTGCCCTCTGCCTGTATTTCCTTATTGTTATGGTGATCTACAGAGACCCTGCCCTCTGCCTGTATTTTTGTATTGTTATGGTGGTCTACAGAGACCCTGCCCTCTGCCTGTATTTTTGTATTGTTATGGTGGTCTACAGAGACCCTGCCCTCTGCCTGTATTTTTGTATTGTTATGGTGGTCTACAGAGACCCTGCCCTCTGCCTGCATCTCCTTATTGTTATGGTGGTCTACAGAGACCCTGCCCTCTGCCTGTATTTTCATATTGTTTGGGTGGTCTACAGAGACCCTGCCCTCTGCCTGTATCTCCTTATTGTTATGGTGGTCTACAGAGACCCTGCCCTCTGCCTGCATCTCCTTATTGTTATGGTGGTCTACAGAGACCCTGCCCTCTGCCTGCATCTCCTTATTGTTATGGTGGTCTACAGAGACCCTGCCCTCTGCCTGTATTTTCATATTGTTTGGGTGGTCTACAGAGACCCTGCCCTCTGCCTGTATTTTCGTATTGTTTGGGTGGTCTACAGAGACCCTGCCCTCAGCCTGTATTTTCGTATTGTTTTGGTGGTCTACAGAGACCCTGCCCTCTGCCTGTATTTTCGTATTGTTTTGGTGGTCTACAGAGACCCTGCCCTCTGCCTGTATTTTCGTATTGTTTTGGTGGTCTACAGAGACCCTGCCCTCTGCCTGTATTTTCGTATTGTTTGGGTGGTCTACAGAGACCCTGCCCTCAGCCTGTATTTTCGTATTGTTTTGGTGGTCTACAGAGACCCTGCCCTCTGCCTGTATTTTCGTATTGTTTTGGTGGTCTACAGAGACCCTGCGCTCTGCCTGTATTTTCGTATTGTTTGGGTGGTCTACAGAGACCCTGCCCTCTGCCTGTATTTTCGTATTGTTATGGTGGTCTACAGAGACCCTGCCCTCTGCCTGTATTTTCATATTGTTTTGGTGGTCTACAGAGACCCTGCCCTCTGCCTGTATTTTCATATTGTTTGGGTGGTCTACAGAGACCCTGCCCTCTGCCTGTATTTTCATATTGTTTGGGTGGTCTACAGAGACCCTGCCCTCAGCCTGTATTTTCGTATTGTTTGGGTGGTCTACAGAGACCCTGGCCTCAGCCTGTATTTTCGTATTGTTTTGGTGGTCTACTCTAGGGACTGTTCTGGGCAGCAGCCTTTGGGCAGTTGAACCACAATAGCATGTTGCTGTTGGTGTGTCTGCAGAGCAGAGCCGCAGCGGACTGCATTCAAAAAAAGCAGTCCGCTCCTCCCCCGCTCGTGGAGCCAGGGCCAACTTTGAATGCTGTGTGTTTACAAACAGCATCGGACAATTCTTGCATAGTATGCCTTTAAAATGGCCTACTCAATATTAAGCACCATTGGGATCCTGCCAGTATGCCTACTGTGCCATGTCCCCTTCAAAATACAGCCTCCTCCAAAGCATTCCCAACAACACTGTGGCACTGACGTGGTGTTGCACTGAAAAGGAGCAGATGATGATCCCGCTGGTTTGCAGTACAGTAAGTACACACTACAATGAATATTGGAAAACGAGCCAAACCTCTGCCACCTGGACAAGAGCTGCAGACAATCCCACAACCCTAGAGGAAGATGAAGAGGAGGGTGACAGCAGACAGAAAGGTTAGTACCTCCTTACAGATTATCCTCATTAAATCAATCGTATTCATATAATCATCGCTATCACCTAGTGTTGTCACGATACCAGAATTTTGACTTGAAAACCTGACCTGGTCAGCTTTGCAGCAACTTTTGTCGACGGGTTTTGATGTCTGTTGGATGTTCACGTTTGTCCGCTCCACGAGTAAAATGTTTCGATATGTCTCTCCTTTGTCTACCAGTTTAGGTGGACTGGGATCCAGTTCAAGATGTGGTGGACAAAGCATCCGGGTAGTGCAGCAGTAGATTCCCTGCCTACCACCGCGAGGGTCGCAGGTCCGGAAAGCCTGGAGGCTTTCTGGATTGGCCAATTGGCCATGTCTGCGGGTGGGAAGCCAGAATAAGGGTATGTGTCCTGGTCGCTGCACTAGTACCTCCTCTGGTCGGTTGGGACACCTGCTCATGGGGAGAATAGCGTGATCCCCCCACGCAATGCATCCTGCTGGTGAAACGCCTCGCGTTCAGGTGAAAGAAGTGGCTGGCGACTGCACATGTATCGGAGGAAGCATGTGCTAGTCTACAACTCTCCCCAGATCAGCAGAGGGGGTGGAGCAATGACCGGGACCACAAGGGGACTTGGCCAAATACAATTGGGGAGAAAAACGGAGAAAAAATAATAATAATAAAAAAATCAGTTATCGTGACAACACCATCATCATCATTAAAGTATGGCTTGTTCAGTTTCATTTCATTGTTGTTTGATTGGCAGCTAGCAGGAAAACTTGTAATGTCTTCCCTACAGATGTAGATGGCTTGTTCTTCCTTTTCTCTAACAGCAGTCTGTTTCCTGTTTTCACTTATTAAAATCTAAAGAGTCTGCTTCCTCAGTCCCAGAAACCTACACTGCTCTACAAAGCCAAGCAGCAGTAAGTGTGCTCTTAGGCAAACTGAGAAAAATTGCTTCAGTTTGCTGAAGTTTGCTTCAGTTCAGTCTGACAAGTGGTGTTGGTGCAGAAGTGCTCTCTCTCTCTCTCTATATATATATATACACTGTATGTATATATATATATATATATATATACATATACATACAGTATATATATATATATATACATACAGTATATATATATACATACGGTATATACATACAGTATATATATATACATACGGTATATACATACAGTATATATATATACACTGTATATGCAATGGGATATATATTGCATTGCATATCTATGTATATATACATATATATGCAATGCAATATATATATCCCATTGCATATACAGTATATGTACTATATATGTATATAATGTGTGTGTGTATGTATGTATGTACTGTATGTGTGTGTATATATATATATA
Source organism: Poromitra crassiceps (assembly GCF_964638095.1). Classification (NCBI taxonomy): domain Eukaryota; kingdom Metazoa; phylum Chordata; class Actinopteri; order Beryciformes; family Melamphaidae; genus Poromitra; species Poromitra crassiceps. The sequence continues at coordinate 21,485,347 of NC_139627.1, read as the reverse complement.
TACAGTATATATATCCTGGACATGCCGAGAGAGGAGGGCCCTCCTCTCCCTACCCCTCCTCCTCCTATAATGACCCTCCTGAATGTTGAATCCATACTGCACATGCACAGTGCACACTCATGCACACGTTGCACTTTGCACACTCACAATGCATAGTCATAGCTATATTACCATGTAATACAATACGCCATACAGGGTACGGCATAGTCATTGCAATTATAATATAAATAATCAAACAGTGTACAGCTTTAGTCATATAAATAATAGTATTATTTAATATACTTAGTTTCCAGGAAACGAAAGATGTAACCGCGGTGGAAGTAAAGTTGTTTTGTAGTTTGCATATTTACGTATTGTATTGTTTCTTGCTTTTTTATAGCAATATGTTGATACTGCTGTTTTTGCTCTGCACCTTACCTACGGGAATTTGTGTAACTTTTTATTATTTAATTAGTTGTTGATGCCATTGATGCTACTGCTGCTGTAATGCCAGAATTTCCCTACGGGGATGAATAAAGTACTCTATCTATATATACAGTATATATATATATATATATATATATATATACATGCATGCAATGGGACCTTCCCTGGATAAAAAAAAAAAAAAAACATTTAACACCATTTATTGGCATAATTCTAGTCAGTATTAAAGCTAAACTCTAGCTACAGTATGACTGTTGGCCCTCAAAACACACAAGTGCTGCTGCTTGCCTTTGCAGGGCAATACACTTATTGACAGGAATACTTAATAGTTGAACTGGACAAGATTTTTACATGAAAATCCACTTGTCTGATAAGCCTGAATCACAATCGGGGACTGCAAAATGAACAGCATCCCTTCCCCACTAACGGAGATGTTTTACTCCATTTGCCCAAATTAATTTCAGGTGTCCGGTCCCTGGTGGAATATCAACCAGACATTAAGAAGAAAACATTTTGGCCCATGCAGAGCAGTCACAGACTTTTATGACTTATTAGTAACTAAATCGTCAATCCTAAATCCTCCGCATTCCCATCGGATGTTACAGTTTCAGCCAGCAGCAACTCTTCTGCCCCCATCCTGGTTAGTGTTTGTGTTAGTTGGAGATGGCAGGGAGGAGCAGTGTTGACTGGAATGTCCCTCGGTCAATCCCTCATGTCCTGAAGTCTCTGTCCTGCTACAGTGTCTTTGAGCAATCAAGGGTGACAAGGATTCACTCCATCCCGCCTGTCGCGTTGTGTGGGCGAAAAGACAAATCCCCCCTCTTGGATCATCAGCAAAAAAGTAAAATTTGAGGATACAGAATGATCCTGAGTTAAAGTAAAATATGACTGCATAAGTTGGGCACTCTGGCAAGAAGATGCTCGGGTAAATCCCACTGACAGAAATCTTCTCTTTCCCCATGAAGTCATGTGACGTGTCTCTGGATTGCTACTCAAGACCATTAGGCTTTGTGCTTCATCATGGTCCAACATCGACAGGTATCAGGTTTGTTGTCTTTGGGGAGAGATTGTATATATGGTTCTGGTGAAATTATCGGATTTGTTTTTGTTGTTCCAAAATATGTTTGTTAGGGCTGGGCAATATAACGATATTATATCGATATGGTGATATGAGACTAGATATCTTCTTACATTTGGGATATTGTAATATTGTGACATCAAATTACATTTTGTCATTTAGCAGACGCTTTTATCCAAAGCGACTTACAATAGCACATGTTGTCAACAGTAGTGAGATCAACTGTGCAACACAGTCTATGTCAGCTAAGCATTTGTAGAAAGTAGTTTTTTTCTAAGAGGAAGAAGAAGGATGTTAGATCAAGAAATGCACAAGATATGATATGGCATAAGTGTTGTCTTTCCCTGGTTTTAAAGGCTGAACTACAATAAAGTGATGCAATTTTGTGAAGCTACCAGACTGTTCTAGCTGCTCTATTTTTTGCCTTTAAACACCTAGTCATTATATCCACATGACTGATTATTTATCAAAAATCTCTTTTGTGAAAGCACCAATAGTTATCCCTACAATACTGTCGCATTATCAATATCGAGGGATTTGGTCAAAAATATTGCTATATTTGATTTTGTCCATATCGCCCAGCCCATAATGTTGGTTCCACCACTACAAATGTACCACTGCATTGACTGAATTTAAATGAGTTTTAGCACAAAGGTGACAGTGGTGGGAGAGGAGGAAAGTTTCTGGAAGGAATGGATGAACTGATGAACAGAGGAATAAAACAACTTATGCTGTAAGGTCCTGAGGAAGAAATGATGATGAAGTTAAGACAAAAGAAGAAAGGATGGAGGGAAAGAAGGAAGGAAGGAAGGAGAAGCCTGGAGCTCAAACCCACATGGTGGGCTACAGATTAGAGTTTTAAACTGAGAGCAGTCAGTAAATTCAGTCAGTAAATTCAGCCAGTAAATTATCTCTATTTTTTCCTTATGGTCCACGCTTCCAACCCACCACTAAGCTGTGTGTATGTGCGTTGTGTTTGCATATACCTGTGTGTGTGTCTGTGTGCTTCCAGTGTGTGAGTGTGTGTGTGTGTGTGTGTGTGTGAGTGCATGTGTGTGTGCGCGCACACACACACACACACACACATGCACTTCATCAGCTGCAGTGGCACAGCAGTATTCCAACCACTAGGGGGAGCAGGTTGAGCAGCAGGAGCCACAGAGTGACGGCCAGGCTTGGAGAACTGGAGCAGGGGTCTGAAAGCAAAACACAAAATGACTCACACGTTTAAGACATTTTTACTTCCTTCATTTGAGGTTTTTCACGCTGAAACAGGATGTTGGGACAGGAGATAAGCCACGGAGGGATCATTCAACCCAATAGAAAATCAGTCAGGTAGACTAAGGCAGTTTTATTTGATGGACTATTCAAAAACTATGTGATGTTTTATCTGACAGGTATGTCATTGGGGGGTATAATCACCTCCCATCACTGATGTTTGAATAACTTAGATACAACACGTCCAGAAGGATGATCAGGAAATTCTGCATTTGACTTCATGTTTTACAGCAATGTCAGTAACATGCACAAAATAAAAATACAGCGAGTATTTGTTTCCTGCCCATTGGGAGTTGTGATCACAAAATATGTTTTGTTTTATTTGAAATTAATATATCATTGAAAAACAGTTCAATGGCCACTTCTCAGTGACTGAACCCAAAGAGAAGACTGGAGCGCACGATTCACTGGCAACTTAGTAACCTTATTAAATAAGATGTCTCCTCAGTCTTCTCTTTGGTTTCAGTCACTGAGAAGTGGCCCATTGAACTGTTATTCAATATTTTGTCCTATTCTGAGAGCACCAACCTCCCTTTGTGGAGGGTCTGAAGCACAAAGAGATTCCTTCTACATTGAATATATCTTTCCCTACACTTGACTGCAGGTATTTCATTGCTGCTAATGTCAGAAATCAGTACGTCAGAAGAATTAACCGTCATTGTGACACTTTTGCTGCTCTTGTCCTAACTCGGACAACTTTAGTTACTGTTAACACATTGAGTGCCACAGCGCTTCAGTAAAATTGTCTGGAGCCTGTGCCAGATTCACTTCCATTCAGTTGAAAACAGCTATAGAATTTTTTCTATTAGGGCTATATGGACAGGACTGGACTCTAATGAAACATTGGACACTCCTGCTTCTTTCAAAGAAGAAATTTTGTTTCTAGACAGTTCCATTATGAAATGACAGCCTCTGAAAGAAGAGCACTTTCAAGGGTTTTCTGCTGTCTTTTTTTACTTTTCAAGATAAAGTCACTTTTATGAATACTTTTTGCACTCTAATTTCAAGCACATTCACTGACTCTAGCTACTATTTTCTGATGTAGTGACATGGTGTAGTTCTGTGCAGCCTGCGTGCCCCACCCCCCTCTCCCCCCCTCTCCACCCCTGAGCTGCGGGCTCCTCCCCACACGCACACAGTCTGTTTTCGCAGCCTCGTTTTTGCCCCGGGCGGATCCCAGCGCAACAAGGAAATGGCAAACGGGACTGAAGGAAAAGGTTTGGCCGTTCGGCTTCGGGTGCTGCCTTTCTGGCAGGGAATCGTGTGGATAAACTATATGCAGACAGATAGACAGAAGCAGAAGAGCTCAGTTGTGGGCGCGGATCGCAGCCAACTGTCAGCTGCAGACAGAGCAATCTATATGGCTCTGGCTGCAGCATGCATCGGTTTCGCTTTGATCACGGCTTTCTCCGCTTTCTCCTGCACAAAGGATCTGAGGTGGGTGGCGCAGCTCCCGTGTAGATGTTTAAGGTGGCGCCGTGTGATCCCTTGAAGGGATTCATGCTCACTGGCTGGGTACGACCTTAAACAGCAGAATTATGGAATAATATGAATTATGATTTTAGGACGTCCACAGACGTCCTTGGCACTTCTCGTTACTTTTTTTTAGGACGTCCACAGACGTCCTTGGCACTCAATGTGTTAAACATGACCATACAGTATAATGTTTGCAACTAGTTTCATGACGTAAAAGTCAAGTATAACTTCTTATCTTTCTAGTAGGGGTGTCACAATATATCGTCCCACGAAATTTCGCGATAGTAAAACGTCACGATATGTATCGTTGAGATGAAATCTCATATCGTGGAAAAAAAAAAAAAAAAAAAAAAAAATCTTTTTTTCTTTTTTCCAAAAGTAGACAAAGAAACTTCTTTGTTTGTTGAAGTTCAATGTGTGGAAAGTAGTTCAGTTGAACAAGTCTCTGAAGAGACACATGAGAAGTTATACAGGAGAGAAACCATTCAATTGAGTTTCTGGCAAAACTGTTTACTTGACAGGAAAAACTGAAGATGCATAAAAAATAGACTAAGAAAAGTCTTGTTGTTTGAGTTTGAAGAAAAACTGAAGATGCATAATGAGAATTTATACTGCTGAGAAACCTTTTAGTTCAAAGTAAATCTAAGTGACGGTGTAACTCATTCTATTTCAAGATAAGCCTTATCTCCAATCTCATGTTTTTTCTAGTTGTTATTGTAATAACAATTTCCCACAACAGCATGTTTTGTATTTGTGCATTTCAAATAAAATACTACTTTTCCAGTCATATATTGTCATTATTCAAGTTAAAAAAAATATTGTTAAAATCGTATCGTATCGTATCGTTATCGTGAACCCAGTATCGTGATACGTATCGTATCGTGAACTGAGTGTATCGTGACACCCCTACTTTCTAGCGATATATCGTTTAATCATTTACTTTAGATTTGTCATCACCAGAGTGAGAAAACTCTGTTCACGCTAACGATACACTAACTAAGTTAAGGCATTAACAATCGCTTGTCGAACGTCGCCCAAGTGCATCCTATGGCTTTCTCTCATCAAAGTCACTTTGTTAAAGTAATTGGACATTTAAATGTCCAGTATTCATATGAAATTTGACGTGTAGATTCTTAGATATGTCTAAATGAATTCCATAACACCAGGACGCTGGTTCACTGAAATGAAAATCCCCATGAAAAGACCGGAAAATGTGTCAGACCGGATGTGGCGGACTCAATAGTGTTCCCATAGTGTGCCCAATAGAGTTTGACTCAGGACACAGCTCCGCTAGGTTCCAACAACACAACCCACTTAATTCTTACCAACTGACAGCCAAAATGAACAGCAATTTCAGGTACTATCTCCCATCTTTCCCATATGAGATGGACGCAGAGCCTCAGTTAAACGTAATGTAAATGTAAAAAGGATGAGAGGAGACACTGACCAATGGGAGCACTCCTGGAGGTGTTGAGGGGCGGGAGCTGGTGTGGGGGCGGGCAGTCATGGCAGAAGTCATCGCAGGAGGGGCAGACCAGGACGCCGTTGTAGACCCAGTCGTTGATCTGGACACTCACGCTCAGCAGCTGGCCTTTACGAGCGCAGTGGAACCAACGATCCTGAACGTACACCGTCAGGCCCTGAGCCGAGCACCACACCTACAACACACACCGGTTTACACACACAAGTAGAGCTGGCCAATATAACGATATTATATCCATATCGTGATATGAGACTAGATATCATCTTAGATTTAGGATATTTTAATATGGCATAAGTGGAAGGTTATTTTCCTGGTTTTAAAGGCTACATTACAGTAAAGTGATGTCATTTTCTGAACTTACCAGACTGTTCTATTATATTATCCACATTAGTGATATTTATCAAAAATCTCATTGTGTAAATATTTTGTGAAAGCACCAATAGTCATCCCTACAATATTGTCGCAATATAGATATCGATGTATTTGGTCAAACATATTGTGATATTTAATTTTGTCCATATTTGTCCATATTTTATATCACTACCCTACACACAACTGACACAAGTACACATTTCATGTTTTTGAAGGCTTGAGAGAGAGAGAGTGAGTGAGTGTTAGAAAGGTTCCCGCGCCGATGTCAATTCGAGGCCGGATGACCGCCCCGGGGGTCTATTCTGGGTCTCCGGGCCCAGCCAGCTCCCTGGAAACTATTCCTGGATCTATCGAGAGTGATGCCATCATCACCGATGACATCACAATGTGACCTACAACATCATCAGATGTGACGTTTCAATGATGACCAATGATGTATGTCATAACCATCCAGACGGCAATATGACATAATCAGTGCCGACGTGTTATATCATCAGCGGTGATGTCATACGCCGCAAACGATGAGGCTATATCAAGAGCGTATGACAGCACAAGCCATGATACGATACGATACGATACGACTCACGATACGATCCACTCTCTATGGACTCTATCAACGAGATACGCATCCCAGCGATCTCTGTTGAGGAGAACCAGTTCAATGTCACAAACACGGAGTCCCACATGGTGTAATGATACCCCAGGCTGATGTCCAGGCCAAGATCTATATCGCCCCCCCCCCCCACCGAGGTGATACTCCAGGCTGATGTCCAGGCCAAGATGAAGAGACCGCAGGAGGTGCTCACAGACAAGACCATCCAGGTCATGAGCGGGCTAGGTGGTGGGACCTCCAACGTGCCGTAAATTGGCATGCCTGAGACAATGCAAGCTAGAGACAACGAGCAAAGCTCATTCCTACAAGAGGAGACGATTGGTTCTCCAACTCGCTCCGGGCTCCACATCGCCCAGTCAGATCTCTCCAACAGTGAGTGAGTGAGTGAGTGAGTGTGCATGCGTGCGTGCGTCTGTAACCTTGTAGCAGCCGGAGCCCCAGTCAGGATAGGTCATCTTCTTGGTGCACTGCTCCATAACGAAGGCGGACTTCTGATACAGACACACAGAGTCCGGTCCGTACTGCTCTGCTCCGTAGTTCCTCCAGCCCTCTAGATACACAGACAGAGAGACTTTATCCACCTTATTTTTGAATGCCCCGCTGTAAAATGATCATGGGTGCAAGGTCCAGTCTAGAACGTGACTGATTGTTGCAGCTGTCGAATGTCCTCATCAAACTACCGACGCTGAAAAAAAAGTCGCTTGTCACAAAGAAATAACACTCGTTTGACGACTTATTTGAGGGAATGTAATAATGTTATCTATCACATCGGCTAACCTGTTGCTCTTTGAACAACTCGGGATATTTATCGGCGAGATGTTTGGCCAAGCTGGACATAATTTGCTCCCTTTGCCTGCAGCTTTGAAACATCGTTTACAGATGCAGATGGGCTATGTTGTGTCCATGTCAGCAACGTAACGGGCGGAGGGGCCTGGGAGGATTACACCGGAAGAAGCGCCCATATTTCACATAAGGCATCATGGCAGCTTGGAATAAGGTGGATACTAGAAGCATAGACTGTATACAAATATGGATGGACGTGAAGGGGTCAGCAGCAAAACATATAATTAGCCACCTAAAGAAGGCCCACCTAAGCAAATAAATATCAGTTTAAGTATATGCTATATTTAGAATCTTCCAGCGCTTTACCTTGCCGTCAGACAGCTCTTTCCATTGGCACTACATTTTCTCAACCGTAGAACTTCTGTATTCCTACACATAAGCGCAACTGTGCCATCACTGTATTACGCTGCAGAGCAGCTGTTTGGGAAGTTCTATGGTCTACCCATCTACTGCATGCAATAGGTTGAGGCGATGTCTCGTCATAGACGCTGGGTTAGCTGGCTCAGCCTGGCTGGGGGCGTGGTCAGGGTGGGGTAAATCCCCCATTCGATCCAGTCAGCAAAGTTAGAAAGAAGTTAGAAAGGCAGACACACTCAGGGATTCAACCACCGCAGTAAACGCACATCTGAATAGACGTCTTGTGTTCTGCTCTAGAATCCCCAAAACTGTAGTTAGTGCCGCAGCACCCTCCTTTGGTGAGTCAGCCCCATTGAGATATATGGGCGGTTTTACCCCACTCCCGCGCCAGCCGTATAACATTTTGTGGGCGTTTCCACACATGCCGACTGTCTCTATACACTGTCTATTGATTAGTACCTCATATAGAACCCCACTTAAACAGTAATATAAGTAGTAGTAGTAGTAGTAGTAGTAGTATTAGTAGCATTGCTACCTGGTTGGTTCTCAGACACTCTGCAGTAGGAGTTTCTCTGATATTCTCCACTCAGGTGCCAGCTGAACTCCTGGCTGAAGGGACAGTAGTCAGCAATCTCCACTGCACCGCCGTACGATGACAGCTGATCTGCAGCCACGCCTGGGATCTGGTCAAAATACTGACACACACACACACACACACACACACACACACACACACACACACACGATACTGTCAGAGGCTTCTATTTCAAACCATGCAGAGCCTCCTAAAGTCATGTGTTAAGATATATATATATAAATATACTCCACTTTGACTAATAATTTTTTGTCTGAATTTTCCCCACTTTTTTTTATTATCTTATTGATTGATTGATTGATGACATATATTGACTCATTTACACAGTACAAGTACAGGTACATTCGTACAAGATTCAGTAATAGAATCAAAAGGATAAAAACACAAAAAAGCCCGAGGACTTATTTCCATTGTGGTCCTTAAAAGTGTGCTGGTGTGTGGTAAGGTGCGTGTGTGCGTGCAGCGTAAGTGCATGTGTGCATGTGCCGTGGGCAGTTGGGTGTGTGTTGAGGGGAGGGGGAAGGGGAGCACAGTGTATACATAGAAACATAAAAACATAAAAACAAGTCATCTGTAACAAATACGTTTAAAGATAGGAAGCTGCATGGCAGCCACTACAAATATTAATAACAATACACAAACACAAAATGATAATTTCTAGCAGCTGGAAGGCAAAAGTCCTATCTTATAGGACAGTCTGGTTGAGCAATTTTTAAAAAACTTTTATTCTAAAAGTTGACAGCGAGTGAATGCTCGCTGGCAGGGCATTCCACAAAAGGGCACCAGAGATCTTGATTGTGTTTTGACCGTGGGTACCGTATCGTGGGTACCGTATCATGGTAGGGCTGGGCGATATGACCAAAATCTCATATCCCGATATAGGTAATTTCATATCCCGATACCGAGATATATCACGATATAGCATATTTTCTGTAAATTCTATTTATAGTTTATATAAAATGACCACATGGCCATTTATTTATGTAGCAGTTAAACCAGTTAAAATGTTGTCAAACCTCACAAAGGATACATGCATTCAGAATACAGATAAGCATGGCTATTCTTTACAACACAAATAATAATAATTAGTTGCAGGGCAGTAGAATGAAACACAAACTGAACCACACCACCAGTTCGATTTTCAAAGAGGACACTAGCATTTGCTATTGATGTGTTTGATTTAAGCACTAATTTGGAATCATATCTAAAAGCGGCCACTAGGCGGCAGTATTTCTTTAGTCAATGTCAAAATACCTACATGTTCACTAGAAGCAGAATAAAATGGTAGAAGAAGAACAACGTTAACCAACACAACTCACCCAGGGAAAGCTAAAAGCTAAAGCTAACCATAGACGTTTTGTTGTTGTCGGCCCTTGGGATGAGAGGAGATGTTTTGCCAGGTTTAATGTTAGGAGGACACACGCAAATATGGATCAAACGCGGACTTAACACAGCGCAAATGCCTGGGTAGGCTAGGCGGACGGAGTGGAGGTAACATCTCCCTGCTCTTTAGCCTACTCACCGGCTGATTTGTGCCACTTATAAAGGGACGCAAGGGGCTTGTTGACACAGAGTCTGCTGCGTGTGTGGACTGTGGACGTGAGTAAAAAATAAAACAGAATGAAGAAAGCACAGCGTCATCCAAATGACGGACAATATTGCCGTAAAGAGTGTGATTTACAACACAACGATATAAACGATAGAGCATCATATCAGACGGAATAAATTTTCTATCGTCCAGATGAAATATATCATCATATCTCCCAGCCCTATATCAAGGGTACCGTATCGTGGGCGAGAGTTGGCTTGCTCGAGTGTCATACTTCCGTACTTCTTTAAAATCCTTAAAATTACTTCCCCTCCTCCTCCCGCATTAAAAATGCCAGAATCTGTAAAGATGCAAATATTGTTGATTTTTAAAGTTTAACTGCTGAATACTGGACAGGGATTGGCTCCATGTATTTGTGATGTCATAAATCACGCTTGTAGGAAATCGCCTTTTCAGTGAACAGATAAACCTTCCACTTTCAGCAGACGATTGTGAAAACAGCCTTCTAGTGTCAAACTCTGCACAGACATCAATCTGCTAACCTGACGCTGCCAGATGGACGGTATAGCTCCACATAGGTTTCACTAAACCAGTCGATCTGGGAATGAAGTAACCAGACCCGCTGACGGAGGCGGTCACTTTTTCCAAGCTACTTGGCAGGTGATTGGATGACCCATCTGTCTATCACTGCTGGTGGGTGTTAACTTCAACCAATCAGATCGCCGAAGGTGCCTGTGGATGATCTCCGTGGTATTCATTGATTGAGTCCTCACGGTCGTAAAGTCACCTTCGAAGCATTTAGTTAGATTATAACGAACTAGTTGTGTGGCTTAGCCTTCCCAAATGTTGAGGGTCGTTTTTTAGAATTGAATACATAGAATTGGGAACGTTACATTCAATTTCATTCAGACTGCCTGTCGCTTCCGCGGCGGCAGCCATGTTGACGAGTGAAAAGAACTACAAAGACCATGTACCCACTACTTGCCCAGACGAGCCTGAGCCCGCCTACGGCTGCCGCTGATTCGTCGGGCCGGCATGGCTCGACCAATCATCTTAACTGCCTGTGCGGGTCCAGACCGTCACGGAGAACCAAATGAAATGTGAGTTCACGTGACGGGCAGTTTACCAGGCTATCAATCTGCACAGTGAAGCGCAAACATTCAAAGGAACAAGAAAAACAATTATATAAAAACAAGTCTTTAATTGACTGTGTGTGTGTGTGTACCTGGTACTCCAGTGGCAGCTCTTGCTGGTATCTCTGCAGGTTGCAGACAGCCACAGCCAGCTGGTCCTGTCTGCAGGTGAGCTGCAGCGGAGAGGCTCTCACCGTGTCACAGTACGGTGTCACCGCATGCCGTCTGCACGCACACACACACACACACACGCACACACACACACGCACGCACGCACAGACACACACAACTGAACTCAGCGTCCTGAAAACAATGCTCAATTCTCAAATGAGAATGATCACAAATATTTTAGGAACATTAATGTACTTCACTGCACTTTTGTCTTTCTATATCATCTCTCTGAACTTCTAAAACTACTCAAGTGAAACAAGTAAACATGTTGTCCCACACGAATAATGCAGGCTCCCCTTGAGCCAATCAGTAAAAAGGTGCATCATCCCTATCATCAAAATCACACTTATGCCTTGAATTGTAGCACCCCCTCTAGAACAATCTGTGTCACTTTTTTTAAACACCGCAATACACTGCAAAGATGCAAAGTTTTGTCAAAATCAGACCAGCAGTGATTTTATTTCACTTCATATCACATTTGGCTCAGCTGAAACCTCAGCAGATTTGTGGAACTCAGAGAAATTACAAGAATTTAAAGTTTACGCGAAAGAGAGCCGCACTTCTACATACATTTTCTATAGTTCTATAGTATAAAGAAGACTCTATTCTGTAGTATAATTTATAAAAAAAAAAGTCTTGTATCTTGTCCTACATTTGTTGTATTTGTTGTTGTATGCTTGGCAATATGTACACATGCATGTCATGCCAGTAAAAGCCCATTCAATTTAACAGTAACAACAGAAGCCATGGCCAACGTCCCACAAGTGTCTGCTTAGTGCAACTAGCTTGGTGAGCATGGAGGCTAACAAACAGGGTGAGACCTCTGCCTCTGTCTGTCCATCCAGAACTTGCAGCTCTTCATGACGAAGTCACAGCCCAGGCCTTGGCCCCAGGCCAGCCGCTGGGCCAGGCTGTAGTTGGCTCGGTACCAGCCGCTGTCCTCCATGATGGCCAGCGTCAGGCGGGAGAACACGCGGTTCTGCGTGTGGGAGCCCGTCATGGCCTCGTTCTGACACACAAAAGCTCCCATATTATTATTCGATTTTCAGGATTTTGTTCCATCACAGCTCAGGATGAGAATATGATTCAGCAGAAAGAATGTATCCAAGGCACAAACCCTTTATTATTTATTGGCTAATGCATAGGATACACATGTTAAAAATAAGATTTTATTTAACACGTTGAATCACATGCTAAAGGAATAGTTCACCCAAAATGAAAATTCTGTTATCACCATAATATGGTGATAACAGAACATATTATGCCAGTTGAAACACAGGTGAAGTTTGTCCATATAACACACAGGGACAACTCCATAGCAGCCTTGCGGACTAGGGCTGGGTATTGGCAAGGAGGACCTCACAATACAATACATATGACTGTATTATGATATATTGCGATACGAAACATATTGCAATACACTACATAATTTACTGAAAACCTAAAAATAGAGCTGATAATACAACTTGCTGTGTACCACCAGTGTATTACCAGTGTAATAGCATCACATTATATTGATAACTCAGTTAACTGAGTCAAAACTACTTAAAGGATGGCTTTGCCGATTATCAACCCACTTTGTATCATCATAATGTCGTATATACTGTATATATATGTATATATATATACTATATATATATATACATTATATATATATATATATATATATATATATATATATATATATATATATATATATATATAGTATATACACAGTATATATATAGTGGTTGAGTGGAGTTGGCCTTTTTATTATTCAATTTGCAATTGTTTTATTCGAACAGGCAAGTACCAGCCCAAATGTTTTTTTCCCCCATGTTCGAAGTGACTTTTGAATTTCGAAGAAAAAGTCACAGTCCTACCTCCCTGTATGTTATTTGGACTAACACATTTCACCTGTGTTTCTGCCGCATGAGAGGTTAGGACAGAAGTTTCATTTTTGGGTGAACCACACACACAGTGAACCACACACACACAGTGAACCACACACACACAGTGAACCACACACGCACAGTGAACCACACACACACAGTGAACCACACACACACACACAGTGAACCACACACACACGCACAGTGAACCACACACGCACAGTGAACCACACTAACACAGTGAACCACACACACACACACACACCCACACCCACACCCACACACACACACACAGACACAGACACAGACACAGACACAGACACAGACACAGACACACACACACACATACACATACACACACACACACACACACACACACACACACACAGGGTGTGTTTACCTCCAGCAATCTCTTCTCCCAGTGGTTGAGTTGGGTTCCCATCCCTCCCTGGTTCTCCAGCTCCATCCCCTCCAGGATCGGACAGTTAAAATGTCTGCGAGCCTCCTCCTGACAGAGAGAGACACAGCTGCTTCAGCTCCTGACAGCAACACTCATAACAATAACAATACAGGTAGATATATCACTCCATTCCCTCGAAATTGTCTCTGTACTGTATGTGAGAGTGTTTCTTCTGCTTTGTGTAGCTGTGCCCGTGATGCTTTTGGCGTTTTAGTTAAGACTCCATTTTCGACCCGAATTATAATTTGAATGCAGGTTGCAGCGCTGAAACATGATTACTTAAACGATAAAATATTAACTCTCATACTAGAGAGTTTGGTGTAACTAAAGCAATAAGCCCCTAAGAGGCCGTGGTTTACAGTGGTTTTACAAGAGCTAAGGGACGTTCTTAGGCACAATGCAAAGCTTTAATAAAACGGTTACTACATACCTGGGAAGATTTCATAAAATAAACACACAGCAACAAAATATGCAATAATTTATTGATAACAAATAATCATTCTACCACCAAGCAATGTAGTTCTCTTCAGCGCCATTTAGCAGAATGGTCGCCAAGCAACACAGCCAGAGTTTGAGAATGGCGCAGTAATACTGAAGTATGTGATGCAGTCACTAGTGTGTGTTTACCGTATCGTATATAGAGTATTTTACAACGGCTTCCAACGCGGCTCAGCCAATTATAATCAAGGACCGGAACTATCCGTTATATAGAAAAAAGACAGGCTCCACGTCTCCCAGAAAGTTTACGTGAATGTTTTTCTGTCTACCAGAGAGCTGTTAAAGGGATAGTTCGGTTTGTTTGAAGTGGGGTCCTATTGGCTAGTTCCATACACTAAGTGAAATAGGTAAAGCGTTCTGGACGCTGAGCACACCGTGTATCGAGACCCGGCACTCTGAAGCAGCAGTCTCCAGAGGTCTGTTTCTCTAATACAGGGGGCCAGGAACTAAAACGTAATTTAGCCACCTAAAACAACGGTCACCTAAACAAATCAATATCAGTGTACATGTACGCTCTATTTTGACAATTTTCAGCACTTTACTTTACCGTTAAACAGCCCTCTCATTCGGCACTACATTTCCACCCAACCGTAGAACTACCGTATTCCTCTGCTGTGTTGGTATGTTTTTATGTGCTGCTTTGCATTTATTGTATTTGCCTTGTTCTTATTACCTGTACAGCACTTTGGTCAACTTCGGTTGTTTTAATGTGCTTTATTATAAATAAACTTTGAGTTGAGTTGAGTTGAGTTGAGACAAACTTGGCTATTTGTTATTGTAATGCACCACCTGCTGAATGGACACACACACACGCACACACACACACACGCAGCTTCTCACCACGACTCGGGGTGTAACCAGGACGTGGACTTGGTGTCGGACCATCACTCCTCCTCTGATGTCCCACAGCCTGCTGACGCTCTTGATCACCTCCTCACTCCACTGGTACAGCCCCAGGCTGGGACACACACACACACACACACACACACACACACACACACACACACACACACACACGCACACACACACGCGCACGCACACACACGCACGCACACACACACACGCACACGCACACGCACACACACACACACACACACACACGCGCGCACGCACACACACACGCACACGCACACACGCACACGCACACACACACACACACACACACACGCACGTGCACGACATGTTATAAATCACTGGCTAATCAGCAGCTACAGAGGGAGTATTCTTGCTGTGTGATGCAATATGGCAATATGGTTTCAAATCAATATCATAATAATGGGTAGGGATTTTTCTCGCGGTATGGTTCATGTATGCAAAATCACGTTGAATAATCAAATTAATGTTTATCTCATTGAATCGAATGGTAATGTTAGGTGTGATTCAAACAACCTGAAATTGTCAAATATTATTCTTACCATACCTCATTTTTATGAGACGTTTTAAGTAAGATTAGCGTGTCGTCATCAATTTAGACAGCAGAAATGTGTGTCATGATATTAAAATATCTTCATATCATCACGATACGAAACTGAGCTGTCCTCACGTCTCATTGAAGGCAGGCAGGCCGCTGGCGAAACGAGGGGTGAGGGGTTTCCCCTCATCATCATGGTAGAAGGCAAACAGACCCGCTGAGAACCCCTGGTGGACAGACAGGGGACAGCGGCTTACACTCAAATATGAAGTTTCACTCGCTATAAACACAGAAAATTCTTTTTTTTTTACTTGGTGACTCACTACTGGGTTGGAATAACCTGCACTGGTACAACTCTAGTCGCCAGTGAGGGATACGAGGTGGTTTATAGTTTATCAAATTTAGCTGTAAATTATGACAGTTTCCAGTGAGCATCATTTTATAGAGTAAAATACGGTAAATAAATAAATAAATAAATCAAAGTCATTGAGACTGACCAGAGCGTGGATGATCTCGTGTTTGACGGTGGAGAGCATCCCTTCAAACTCTTGAGGCTGAGAGGAGATCATGGCAGGGCACAGGTTGGCATAGCCTGCTATAGGCCTACACACACACACACACACACACACACACACACACACACACACACACACACACACACACACACACACACACACACACACACACAGCTTATTATATTCATAAATTACATCACACTATTCAGATATGTGTGTAAAACATGGGAATAAAGAGTTTGGCCTAGTCTGGCATAGATAACGACAGGATATTAAAGTCGAGCTGAACCCAAAAATTATTTTTCTTTTCTTTTAGTTCAAATACCTGGGTATGCAGTGCACCTATTTAATAATGTATGCCAAACAAATCACAACAATCTAATTTCTTTAGTTTTTCACACTTTTTCACATCAAAAGTTCATTTTTCAAGATTTCATTGATAACAGTAATGTACAGTTTGCTGACGTCACCTAGTACTATCAAATTTCTACCCCATATCAACCAATCATATCACGACATGCAGCTGTCAATCAAATCTTCATTTCAGGATAATTTTCTCTTCCAAATGAAGTAGAAAATGGCGCCTAGTGCCTGTCATCTGGCAGAATTCCTATCCCATAAACTAACCACTAACTTGGCCAATTGTTAGAAACATGAACAAAAAACAAATACTATAATCTCTAAGAATGCAAAGAAATGTAACCGGCTCGTTAAAACACGCATTCCAGGAATATTATTTACATTTATAACGATAATCGACACCGTATATGGTCCGCCTCTCAATTTGTTTTCAGTCTGAAACAGACTCAGATGCACGTGATGAACGGGTTCACCTCGACTTTAATGTATGGCTATTTAATAGTAACTGAGAGGACTGAATCTCATTTTGTGTATGTGTGTGTATGTGTGAGAGAGAGAGAAGGAGAGAGATGGGAGAGACACAGAGAGGGAGAAATACAGTACGAAATGACAGTAAAAAGAGAGAGTTTAGCTGGATGGACCTTCAGATTAAAATGGGAGATTAGTGTGTGCACCGGGTTGGGCGGTAATAAGGTAATACCGCGTATTTGAAAATAGCAAAGGTATCAGTTTCATTCCCGTCATTACCATCATAAGAAATACTGCTGTGCAATGTGCACATAAATGTGTTTGTCCCCCACTGTCCGTGTGGTTGAAATGCTATGAAAGTGACGACAGAACTTTTTGAAAAACAATGTGTAATTTGACAATAATACAATAATACCACCAATTTAGAAGTGAGTCAAGCGAGCATAATGTGACAGCTTCTCCTGAATGACAATGTGCCACGACGAGACAGAGCAAAACAGAAAACCCACATCTCTCAGTCTCTCTCTGTCTATCTCTCCTGCTGCCTCTCTGTCTCGCTCTGTGTGGATGTGTCAGAGGGGAGAATTAGAAAAACAACGTGCACCCCCGGTCACGTTCCTGTCAGCTAGCAATCTCTAGCTAACGGCTAGCAGCTAGCGATGTACAGACTGTACTAGTGCTTACAGTGCCACGTGTGTGTGTGTGTGTGTGGCAGGGCCGATCCTGGCCATTTGGGTGCCCTAAGCGTAATTGTTCTGTGGTGCCCCCCCCCCCCCCGTAAAACTTTCAATAACTGTCAAACGAAAGACTGCAAAATCATTAATTATGAACGATACTAGTGTATCTCACATTTCATTACATGTGGGAAACAAACAATTGTTAGAATTACCGTACCTGTCAGCAAACAAGTGATTGTTAAACTGTACATGCAAGCAGGGGCGGACTGGGATCATAATTCAGGCCAGGCATTAGATACCAAGCAGGCCAGGCCGATACAGGCCGACGTGCGTGCCGGCGTCCGAAGGGCGGCGGCGAAAAATTTGGGCTGTTTGAAGCCCAATTTGGGCCGTTTGAAGCCAGATTTGGGCTGTTTGAAGCCAGATTTGGACCGTCTGAAGCCCGATTTGGGCCAGTTGAAGCCAGATTTGGGCCAGTTGAAGCCAGATTTGGGCCGGTTGAAGCCAGATTTGGGCCGCTTGAAGCCCAAATTGGGCGAGTCCAATTTTACAATGAGATGCACCCTGAATAAAGTAATAAAACCACTAGTAAACCAGTAGGCGGCGCCTGGCCTGCTGTTCAGTGAGTGGCCTGACTGAGGGCACCAAAAAAAAAAAAAAAAAAAAAAAAAAAAAAAAAAAAAAAATTCTTTTTTGGTGCCCTCAGTCACGTGATGCCCTACGCAGTCTGCGTACTCTGCATAATGGGTTGGAGCGGGCCTGTGTGTGTGTGTGTGTGTGTGTGTGTGTGTGAGTCCCACCTGTCCAGCTCTGCCTCCAGTTGGCAGTAGGCAGCGTAGGCAACAATGTTCTCCTGGCCGCAGCGCTCGGTGGTGACGCCGCTGACGTACAGGACAAAGTCAGCCCAGTGCACACCGGGGCCATCTACAGGGCCGGAGGGGCCGCACGACTTCCCCGACTCACTGCACACCTTACATTGCTGGGAGAGACACAGTATTATAAATCAGTCTGTGAAGGTGCTATGAGTGACATTTTTTAAAGGGGCATGAGGTAATCTATGAGCGTTACCGCCCTCTATAGGCAACCAGCAGGAATTTGTCAAATGTTTTCTCTCCTGACATAATCTGGCAGCATTTTGTTTGCATGTTGTTTTGCAATTGTAAATATGGTTTCAGGTCCTAAAAGTGGAGCTTTTTCTCTTTGTGCTACTTTTCTGGTGACAAATCTTCCTAGTTGTGCAGATGTCTACTTTAATGTTGAGGTTATTCCTTCATGCTTATTTGGGGATTGAATTAAATGTTATTGGACCTGGCATTAAAATGGGTCTTAAATTGAATTTACAGAAACCTGTGGTTGAAAAGACAAATAAACTGGAAGGCGCTGGTGCAGACATCGGGAGCAATTTGGGGTTCAGTATCTCGCTCATGGACACTTCGATATTCGGACTGGAGGAGTCGGGGATCAAACCACCGACCTCTTTTATCCAAAGTGATTAGTGGACGACCCACTCTACTGTACATGTACCTCCTGAGCTACTACCGCCTCTCATCATAGTGGAGTTTTCTTGATCCTGCCATTCGTGTGTATTTTTTAATTAGATGTTTTGACACTGATGAAAATACTTTCACTCCAACGACAATTTTCATGAAATTAGTTTTGTCATTTTCTGGAATTCTTCCTTCATCCAGTTTGATGAGGTACCTCAGACCTCAAGCGGCCTTATGTCTTCAGTAGCAGCAGCAGCCTGCAGCACTAATATTAGCCCTGCCCAGCATCCAGTGACCATAATGAGCTTAGGATCCTGACTATAACCTCCCTCCTCCTCGCTGTTATCCCTTCATCCTTCACTGTCCTTCCCCCCCCTCCGTTCATCTGTCCATCACACCATCTGTCCCCTACCTGCCTCTGTCCACTCTTCTATTCCTTCCCCCTCTGTTCATCTGTCCATCACACCATCTGTCCCCTACCTGCCTCTGTCCACTCTTTCTCTTCCTCCTTCCCTCCCTTTCTCCTCTCTCTCACTCTCCTCCTCCCTAGATCCCTTTCCTCCCTCCTTGTCTCCCCAGAGACAAAAAATCTAATGAGCAGCTAATCTGGTCTAAGTCCTCTGGTGAACCCAGCCTCTGGAGCTCTTTACAGAAGAGTTCTCCGTTTCAGCCCGAGACCGACGGGAACTAGGGTGAGGTTGGGTAGGCCTCAACCTGCGCAATAAATAAATAAATAAATAAATAAATAAATAAATAAATAAATAAATAAATAAATAAATAAATAAATAAATGTGTTTATTTACAGTAGGCTAGCATTTACATGGGAGCAGTGAGCACTGACTGAGTGAGCAGTGAGCACTCAGTGCTGTCCTTGGTGCTGACTGCAAATTTTGGAGGCAATTGTCAAGACTTTCTCTACTTGTTAAAATGTAGCTATTTATTTTATTCATCCGTCATTTGCTGTAACTATTCACCTTATGTAGCCACGCCCATTTGACCCGGTTGTGTGGCCGTATCAAAACTTCTGGCTAAAAATAATAATAAAATAAATAAAAAAATGGCTGCGCTGCTCCAATATCATCTAACTCTGAATTAACTAATAATTTAGCCAATTGTATGTAACATACCAAATAAAAGCAAACGGCAATGTCTAAGAATGCAACGCCATGTAACTGGCTCGTTAAGTCTCGCATTCCAGGGAATTACGTCAACGTCTGCGGGTCTTATTGACGTTAGTGGCTCGCGCTGCCTCGGAGGAGAGACAACTATCTGAAGCTTTCTTTGTTGGAGTCCAGGTATGTTTTACAAGAAAGTGCTCGTCATTGACGACGATAACGTTATCTGACCTATCTGGCTAACAGTGGATACTCGCTTGCTTGCTGTGTACCGGCTCAAAGTAGTAGGCTACGTTCTTTATTTTACCCCTTCACTGTCCGCTCCAAAAACAACTCTCTTATTTTGCGCAGTGACCACCGGAAGTGTTAAAAGGACCCGGAAGAATTTGGCCCACTGTAAGGTCTGAACATAAGGTGAATACGGCAAATAAACACAGCTAGTTTGTGGCGTTCCTGGTTGCTCGCTCTTTTTCTCCCTCTCTCTCCAGTCTCATGCTCTCTCTCACCTGGTTGTGCTATGTGATTTGAGCCGCCGCCTATGTCAATTGCGCAACCTTGTATGGCAATAACTGAGTCTTTTTTCTTGGGTCTCGGGCTCAGTATTGTATGAGATGATCTTGGGTGAGCGTGCGTGTCTGTGTGTGTGTGTGTGTGTGTGCGCCCGCTGGCAGCAGCTCCTCCTTACCTGCAGGTGGTCCTGTGGGACGACAACGGGGCCGCAGCGTGTCACGTCTGCACACGCTCCCTGGCAGTAACGATGAGGGTCATCTCTCTTCCTCAGGTACTGGTTGGTCGCACATTGTCTGGGACGAAACACAAAACAGACACGGGCAATAATTATTTAAAATCAAACGGTGAAAAAATTTGTGACATTTTTGGACCACTAGAGGGCGACGGACACATACGGTATTTGTAAATGAATTCACACACTAAGCAGCGACAGCGTGCATAAAGACTAACAGCTAAGCGAACCTACAGAGAAATCTCACTGGTTACCAGTCTCACTTTGACACGTACGTCACCATTTGTGCCAAAGAACCGAAGTCGAATAGCTTGTTCCGCTGCAGCATAGTGACTGAGACTGCAGCACTGTTGTAAAAAAAAAAGCAGAAAATATTCGCCTCTTGTCTTGATTAAACTCTTTGTCTGCGACCACAGCGGAAATACCGGAAACAGTTATGTTGGCATGACAGTCTCCCCGCATCTCCAAAACGTGAGTTTAGAAGCCACAATATTGTTAGGCTATAATATCAATTAACAACTAGCCAACAGATGTCAAAGCTGGTGGACTTTATGGAAAGAGTGTGACTCAAACTGGTTAACAGTTATTATGGGCAGCGTTTTGAGCCTGGCGAAGACTTAGTTAACAAACGTAGCTAACGGCTAACAGCTATCTAATGGCAGAGGCTAACGCTGGCTATTTACTGTATTATACTGTATTATCTGTCTTATCATACGTCAGTCGTCAGACGATTATTATGTCTGACATCATCACACGTTTTTACCAACAGTTTACTTTTTGGACTTTGAGCAAAAAGTAAGGTTATTTGTCAACAAAATACAGTGGTGATTGATGAACAGTATGGCTAATCAACAGACCAGGGCATGACTCACCAACACATGAAATATCTTACAAATGACAAAATACTTTGTCGAAACCGTGATATTTCCCAGAAATTGCGATATTTCCAAAAATCGGCCCAAGCCTCCTCTTCAGGGTTAATGTGCATAATGTAAAATCTGTTGTCTGCATTCAATTTTTTTATAATAATAAAAAATCTGGCAGAACACCAGGCGGAGTTCAGCAAAGTACCCAGTGAGAATCTGCCATGTATCGGCCTGGGCCCTACTAGTGTCCTCTAGTAAGAGAGTGGCGTCAGCGGAGGACCAAAATGCAAGAATCATTAGCCAATGAACAGCCAGGAATGGGTCTCGCGCTACTTTTGCATGCTAAAATAAAGCCGATAATGTACAATTTGATTAATTTCAAGGGATGAAAAACCCTTTCAGAGTACAACACTGTCTATTTTGATGCAACTCGACAGTGCTGCTTTTTTTACTGAAGAGTTCCACTTTCTACTTCCTGGAAAAAAACTGGTCCATTGGAGTGAATGGAGATGTCGGAACTCTTCTATTATACGGCTCTGGGCCCTACCACGCACCACACATTAGTTTCAGCATTGGTTATAGGGGCTGATATCGCTTATTGCAGCTTTAAACTGAAATCATAATAAAGCTTCCTCTGAAAGCTGTTGCATGTAGCTTTGTATTCTGTAGTCCTACCTGCTGAGCAGCACCGGCCCCACCCTGTGCCGCACACTGAACACTCTCTGCAGGTAATCAATGGCCTGGGGAAACAGCTTATCCTGGGAGGACACACACACACACACACACACACACACACACACACACACACACACACACACACACACACACACACACACACACACACACACACACACACACACACACAGTAAGAATCAAATTTAACTGTAAATAGAAAATGAAAGGATTTCCAAGCTTTTTTTAATGCCCATGTGAAATCAGCAATATCCAGTTGCTTTTTAAATGAATGTACTGGCTTATATGAATGGTTTCATGTTGTAACCATTTCCACAAGTGGCATCGAAATAAAGTTCATCATCATGCTTGAACAGTAAGCTCACCTTCACCAGTCTTCTCTTGTCAGCAGGAAGCCTGAGGAGAGACACAGAAACATCATCACACACACACACACACTGACACACCACACACACACACACACACACTCACACACACACACACACACACACACACTGACACACTGCGCATGCACACACACACACACACACACACACACACACACACACACACACACACACACTGACAGAGCATGCGCACACACACACACACACACACCACACACCACACACACTGACACACCGCACACACACTGAGTGGATCATTTACTGGAGAAAAGAAACAATAGAGCCAAAGTCCTTCCCCTTTGGGTCGGGCCCTATGTGAACCAGCTCTCTATTAGCGCTTTCAGACAGACACGGTTCTGGTTCTGGCTCCGGCTCCGTTCTGGAGTCTCAGAACCTTGGTGCTTTCTGTCGAACCAGCCCGTGTTCACACCAGTTTAAGCAGAACCAAAGTGGGAGGACATTATTCGGTAGTCCTTCTTCAGTTTATTTTTTATTTTTTTAAGTTTATTAATTATTTGGTCTGGCGTTCGAGTGAACCCAGCCTTGGCCCTCTCTTCTGCAAGTTCGGCATATGACTTGTTCTTTCTTGTACTGCTTTCTAGCTTTTCTTGAGATTCGGTAGATGCCCAAATCGCCACTAAACATTTGGTTTCCTCAGGAGACCACTGCAAATTATTTTTCTCCATGTTGTCACTGCCTTCTTCTCCTTCCTGCTCGTTTTCACAGCCTAGAATGAGACACGCCCACTGATGATGTCACGGTTCCCAAGGAAAACCAACTATTATTTGGTTCCGCTGAGAACCAACTTTTCAGGTTCCGAACCAATTATTTTTTCGGTCTGAACGCGCCGGCCAGTTCAGATTAGGGTTCTGGAACCGGAACCGGCACGGAGCCCTGCCGGTGTGAAAGCCCTATATGTGAACCAGCTCTCTATGTGAGGCTACAGCAAAGACGATGGGATTTAAAGCAAGACGGCCCAACTTCAACTCAGTTGCTGTCATTTTGGCACGCGCGTTTTGCCCATGGCTTTCCACGGACACGCCCACTTAGGAGGTTTTCGGCAGGTCTGAGTCTATTGGAGCCAATCGGAAAAGTCAACGTGATCTCAGATTATGACAGATCCCTTCGCCCCCATATTCATTGAAGTCAATATTCGGCCCATTCTCATATTCTGACACTAAAATGGCATTTTTCAGACAGACAGATCAGGAGAAAATTAAACTTATTCAAGACCCGTCTCTATCTCAGCAACACAGTCTCGCGAGATTTGGCAACAGGATCTCATGTTAGCAGGGAGCGATTAGCTAAAGCTAAAGTTTGTTCATGGAGTAGCTAAATCTGTGGCTAGAAAAAATATTTTTTTTATGGAATATCTTAGTTTCAACTGTATTGAGATAACAAGGGGCAGCTTTGTGTTTATACAGTATGTGTGGTTTGTGTGGAGTTTGGGAATTCACGATCTCTATTTCAAGTTAGCTTGCTAGGTCAGCACTAACCCCGCCTGCTTGAAGAAGAAAACAAGTTGGGGTGGCAGGAAAACCCCCGAGAGCAGCTGCAGGACTTACTGGTCGACGCTCGAGTCGTAGATGATCTTTATCCTCAGCTGAAGGTCTTCTGGAGAGCTTCTCTTCATCAGCCGCTCAGACTTCAGGTGCACCTGGTGGACAACCTGAAACAGGCCAGGAGCACGGTGAGAAACGTTGCATCTCCCACAGATCAAGCCAGGAACACAGTGAGAAACCTCACATCTCCCACAGATCAAGCCAGGAACACAGTGAGAAACCTCACATCTCCCACAGGTCAAGCCAGGAACACAGTGAGAAACCTCACATCTCCCACAGATCAAGCCAGGAGCACAGTGAGAAACCTCACATCTCCCACAGGTCAAGCCAGGAACACAGTGAGAAACCTCACATCTCCCACAGGTCAAGCCAGGAACACAGTGAGAAACCTCACATCTCCCACAGATCAAGCCAGGAGCACAGTGAGAAACCTCACATCTCCCACAGGTCAAGCCAGGAGCACAGTGAGAAACCTCACATCTCCCACAGGTCAAGCCAGGAGCACAGTGAGAAACCTCACATCTCCCACAGGTCAAGCCAGGAGCACAGTGAGAAACCTCACATCTCCCACAGGTCAAGCCAGGAGCACAGTGAGAAACCTCACATCTCCCACAGGTCAAGCCAGGAGCACAGTGAGAAACCTCACATCTCCCACAGGTCAAGCCAGGAGCACAGTGAGAAACCTCACATCTCCCACAGGTCAAGCCAGGAGCACAGTGAGAAACCTCACATCTCCCACAGGTCAAGCCAGGAACACAGTGAGAAACCTCACATCTCCCACAGGTCAAGCCAGGAACACAGTGAGAAACCTCACATCTCCCACAGATCAAGCCAGGAACACAGTGAGAAACCTCACATCTCCCACAGGTCAAGCCAGGAGCACAGTGAGAAACCTCACATCTCCCACAGGTCAAGCCAAGAGCACGGTGAGAAACGTTGCATCTCCCACAGGTCAAGCCAGGAGCACAGTGAGAAACCTCACATCTCCCACAGGTCAAGCCAGGAGCACAGTGAGAAACCTCACATCTCCCACAGGTCAAGCCAGGAGCACAGTGAGAAACCTCACATCTCCCACAGGTCAAGCCAGGAGCACGGTGAGAAACGTTGCATCTCCCACAGGTCAAGCCAGGAGCACAGTGAGAAACCTCACATCTCCCACAGGTCAAGCCAGGAGCACAGTGAGAAACCTCACATCTCCCACAGGTCAAGCCAGGAGCACAGTGAGAAACCTCACATCTCCCACAGGTCAAGCCAGGAGCACAGTGAGAAACCTCACATCTCCCACAGGTCAAGCCAGGAGCACAGTGAGAAACCTTGTATCTCCCACAGGTCAAGCCAGGAGCACAGTGAGAAACCTCACATCTCCCACAGGTCAAGCCAGGAGCACAGTGAGAAACCTTGTATCTCCCACAGGTCAAGCCAGGAGCACAGTGAGAAACCTTGTATCTCCCACAGGTCAAGCCAGGAGCACAGTGAGAAACCTTGTATCTCCCACAGGTCAAGCCAGGAGCACAGTGAGAAACCTTGTATCTCCCACAGGTCAAGCCAGGAGCACAGTGAGAAACCTTGCATCTCCCACATTAGAGAAAAGATGTTTGGTTTACACATTTAGTGTGTACACAGATATTAGCTCATGTGCTGCTCATTTCTGGGATAAGGTGTGTTCATATCTCCATATATCACTATGGAATAAAACCTCCAGCCAGGATGAAGTGTTTACATGCCTCATATTCAGGTTTCTCATAAACAGAAAAATAAACAATAAAGTATGGAAGTTATTGTAAAGAGAAAATGAGCCATGCCCAAATTGATCTGACTGACACCCATAAATAATTATCTGAACATCTTACAACATGATGTCAATGGTTTTGCCTGCTCCCAGGTTCATGACTCATTTTCTGTAAAAAATGAGAGATATCAGGCAGCTTGTAAGCCAAAGATTATTAGGTTTGATTAAAACTGTGCCAAAACTCCACCATGATACAAGTTTTTTATTTGATCTTTTTTGGGGGGGAGGGGGCGGGCAGTGTAGATGGAAAATGTTGCTTTGAGCAGGGTAGGACAGGCAACTGGGACAACGTTGCGTGAAAAGTTGCCAGCGTATCTTGGCTTCAACATTGAAAACATTCAGGCTTTTGTTTTGAGCTGGCAGGTGGGACCGGCCTTGTGTTCCCATGGCAACTGAAGGAGGCCAGAGAGGAGGCAGAAAGCAGGCCACAGCGCCTGAGGAGACCTCTCACTCCACTTTCACCACCAGAGTCAATGACAGGAACAGTTCGCCTCCATTCAAGTAACAAGCAACAAGCTGAACAAGCTGAGTTGAAGTATTCAAGTCTGGAATAAATCTGAATTAGGTTTACCAGATATGATTCTTGGGATGAAAGATACTACTGACCAAAAAATAAAATAAAATAAAAATGCTTTTATTTAACAGAATATTGCAATTGACCTTTTTCACAGCAGCCATTTTGTGTCTAAAAGGTAGGGTAAACAGTAAACACAGGTGCAACGCTGCAAACGAAACATGAATGAAGATTTCCAACTTCCAATCCATTTAGGTATTCCAGTGCTGGGTGTTGCTGCCTAACTCACTGAGTTGCAAAACCTCATGGTTGTTTCTTGTTGCCACAAAACATTTGAACAGATTTGTGACTTGTCTCTCTTTATTGCTGGGGGCATTGTTAGATAAATTGCTGCTCATCATCACAGGCAACGATCAATAATAACATTCCCCTAGGAGTTGCCTCGGTGCCACAGTAGGGCTGGATCAATATCGTACGGCTGGGTGTGGTGTGGTAGGAATGCTTTCTTTGTGAAAATTTCAGTTTTGTTTGACATCACACCTAACATTACCATTCGGTTCAATCAATGTGATGAACATTCATTTGATTATTTAAAGTGATTTTGCATATGAACCATACCGTGATGTACTGTATATTGATAGATAAAAATCCTTGTGATTATCATGCATTGATTTCAAACAT